>NC_064872.1:68624691-68924691 GCF_943734695.1 Anopheles maculipalpis
AACGTGGACAATGTTGCCCCTCGAGCCCCCGCCAAGAGTTATGTGACAAACGGTGCACGAACACCCAACACTGCCCGACTGCACTGCTGGATAACTGAGTAATTTATTGTCACGGAAAATCTAACGGTGCTAATACACTATTCCGATCCAATTCTTCGCGTTCTACTGTCCTCACTTAAATTGACCTGGACGACACATAATTTACTGCAAACTTCCTGCAACTGTACGTGACAGGACGGGATGGTGTGGATCAGAGGTTGGATGAAGAGGCCGACGATTTAGAGTGGGCGTTAGGCAAAACGAGGCTTTGGCTTCGAATTCCGAGTTACATACGGGCAGCACACATTGCTATCGGGCACAGGCCAACATTCCAAGCCAGATGGATTTTTGTCGCTATAGTGGTGGTGGTCCTGCTCGAAACAGTACTTTAAAATTCCTCATATTTCCATGTACAACTTCGCTCAACAAAAAAAAGAGGGTAAGGGTAAATGCAAATTAAATCCATCCATCCAGCGGTGGTAGTCCAGATTTTGCTAAAAGTGAAACCAGGACACTTGGCTGATTAATGCCATGGGTTGGTTTGCAACTGCATGTAACCTTCTTACTTTTTTCTGTGCCCAGCTGTTCTGTTTTAAACCAGGTTACGAGTTCAGTGAGCCTCCCTATACTAGCCCCAAAAAAAAACAATAGCTACAAAATACTGCACTGGTACAATTTAGTGCTCAGTGCAAAAAAAGAAACTACGTACGTTCCTACGAAACTTTAATTGAACAAGTTACCCAAAGCGAACTTTAAGTGACCCTTACTAAGCTAACACTTTATTATTCTTGCTAAGGTGTGTTTAATAAAGTTTCCCATTCCCCGTTTGCACACTCGCTCGCGTTGGGAATAAAGTGTGGCACACTCACACCGCGGTTGTCCGAGCCCATGAAAAGTTGATTTGATTTTAATTACGAAATTTATTACTGTACTCAAATGTGTTTACACTAGACACGATACAGAAACCTCCCAAGTCCCCAACGGTCCAAGCGGTACATCGCTAGTGGCGCCATCGAAGTGTGGATCCGTGCTCTGGGAACTCATAAATATTCCAGACATCTCCAGTTCCCAAAGTCAGGACCACCGGTTTAGCGCCACCGGTACGGATGTACTGGTCCAAATTCTGGCTCGTTCCAGTATAAAGTGCATCGGTACGGTGCCACAATGCCGCAACATCTTGGCTGTTTGTCCTATTGCTTTGCACTCGTGGTGAGCATCTCGCACCAGCAGCTGTCTGTGTGCCGGCTAGTTGGGTAGATTTTCATTCCAGGAGTGTTCCCGAGATTTTACCACTCGGCCGCCAGTCTTACCGTTCGATATTTTCTACTTGCGAGCGTTTTTTTTTTCCACCAGTTTCGCAAACCAGAATCATTGAAATGGTTCTCGGGTGCATACAGATGTTGGAGGCTCTCCTTCTCTTAGCGCCTGTTACGAGTGACCCGATGCGGTTTTGCAAGGATGCAACTGGGCTGCTTCGGATGCAACACACACAGCGAGACATATAAATTCCATCACAAACCAAATATACCACCAGCTTTATGGTTCGCCAAAGGTCCTAGTGCCTAGCAGACGACGGGTAGACAACACAGCCATTTTCATGAATGTTAAACATGAAAATCTTGCAAAGAGTATAATTTTGGAGGAGGAAAAAAATAAATACAAAAAGTAATTGTTTCAGTTAAATATTTAATATTGTTGTACTTTATTTTGGAATCCATTTTTTTGCTAAAAAAAAGGTTATACTGATGGACTTTCATTATTTAAATACGAACGCAAGGCAAAATATTATATGTATAAAGGATAGTTTGTTTAAGATTCAATTTGAACCACTGCTCTAAAGTAGCTAAATAGGTTAGTTTGCTTTTTTTAAAAAAATGCTAGCGATCCTTATCGTTTTAAGGAATTAAATTCTAGTAATTACATTTAAAAATACAACGACCCTTAATTGCTAAAATAAGAATCACAATGACCGCCTTACAAAACACGTTACACATAAAATATACGAAAAATCGTATTCTATACTTAAAAATAATCAAATAAGCGAACCAAAAGGAAACAAATAAAACAAAAACAACAGTTTAAGGACAAAGCCAAAGCATGAACAAAGCAGACCACAACTTATCAGTACATGAAATATAGCGCCGCAAAACGATCGATATGCAACGAAATGTATGAATTGACAGGGGAAACATGTTTAAAACCCCTCCACAGTACAAGCAACACCAGCAATATTCGATCAAAAAGGTTTTGTATAATTTTAATTATTGTTTGTTTGCTGATCATGTCTATGCATTTCAAATATTTAGTTTTCAACTTCTTTCAACGCTGTTTTCATACACTTTTTGGTTGCATTAAGGATATGAGTTGTATACAGAGATTTGTTTTTTACTAACAGTAAACAATTGTTGGTAGTATAAATTGAAACAGGAATAAATTTTGAATAATTTACAGAAATAATAAATCATAAAACAAGCAAGCAAATATAATTTCCATTGTAAAGTCAGTACAAAATATTTAATCGAAACACTTTTCTCATTTCCAGCACTAGTTTGAACTTTGATTTCAATTTTAGAACAGCACCAATTTAAAAATTAGTTTTCCAATTTAAAATTTTTGTTTTTGCTTATTTATTGCCACATTGTTTGCTCATATCATTCCAATTTTAATTAGTAAAATTAAGTATTTAAAAAATCAATCATGCTTTTATATATTAGATTGCTTTTTCTTACCATCGAATTGGAAGTGGAATAGCACGAATCGTACACCACCCATTGTCAAAAGCGAAAAAAAAGCCTAATAATTCGATGGGTAAAACAGTTGTACCATAGATGCTTATTTTGCTGCGGAATGATTAGCAATATTAGCAAGGGTAATTCTTCGATCGGTGTAATGGGAAGAAAATGCCAAACCGAAACAAATATATTGTAAAATTTCCCCAATTGCAGTAGTAGTAGTGCATATCCATACGGACTACGATCAACTTTCTCGCAAACATACGAAACGTGCGAAATATTGCTGGTCGTTTGTGATATTACATAGAGTTGATTTTCTTTTTACAGATTTTAGAATTAAATTAATATCTTCTCTAACGTATGCATTAAAAAGAAAATAGACTCATTTGCAAAACTGTGATTATGTTTTTTGTCTTAAAAAGGTTGTTCATAACATCGGTATGATCAGTAAAGCATAATTTGTAACACATAAAAATTGTGATTCGACGTTGATGGCTGAAATTAAGCCATCCTTATGACAACTATTAAGAACGAGCGACTGCTTTGAGTGCTTTTAACAAAAATCAACTCAAAAAAAACTTTTTTTAAGTAAACCACTGTGGACAAGATACCCCATCCAATCGATCTGTAAACAAGATGGAATAGCAACATAAAGGATTTTAGCTAAATTAACTTTAGTAAAGTTATTTTTAGCCTATTTTTTTAATGCATATGTTATCCGTGAGTCCTTCATGATCCATAAGCTCATACAAATTATTAGAGCGTACTACATAGAGCCCTTCGCTAGATTAATGAACTTCAGAGGCAAGAAGAGATCACTGCACTTGCGAGAGAATAATTAGTTTTCCTTTTTTAACAGACTTGCAAGTCTATTTTTTCTGTTGCTGCTACTATGTAATCTTCAAAAAAAACTGTAGACTTTCTCCATTATTATCCAAGAAACTACGTAGCGTTTCACATATGCTATTTAATTATCCTCTTTTACTCAATTGGTGGGCAAATTTGTGTTATTAATAAACAACAAAACAAGACACCTCTTCCGGAGAGAAAGCGAAACTCTCTGGGACACTTGTTTTTTTTTTCCACTGACTACACGCGCTCGCCCTATTATCGTGTCGCAGGTGATCAGAGTGACCTGATGGAGTCGCCGGTCGAATCGATCGTCGTGACGCCCGTCGCTGCCCGGCGTCGGCAGCCACCACTGTCGTCCCGTTTGGCCGAACTAAACGAGGAGCTGCGCACGGAATCGGCCAGCATGATGATGAACAACTTCACCGTGGATGGACACGAAAGTTTTGTTAGATAGCCCCAATACATACGCGTACGTCAAAGCGAGGCGACGCCATTACCGAAGCCGAGCCGTTTCCCAAGCATCTTCACGATGGCCATTACCACAAAAACAACTATTACTACTACTATTACTACTACTGAATCTACCACAGCTACTACTACTACTATTATTATTATCACTATTAATACCGCCATTGCTGCGTCTTTTGCATCCACTAGCAAAAACAAAAAACGACACACACGCACAGCAATGTGCATTTCGTTTCTAAATAGGAATAATGTTACGCACTTAACCCCACTACACTACCGCCTGCTAGTGCGGAGTACCCCATTGCTAAACCTGCTAAACTTGCTATCAATTATACTGAACGATCCTAGCAAAATCAATCGATCACTAGTGAAACGGATAATACAAGGCTACTCGTTGCTTCAACATGTGCCCTTCTGCACACACACACACACAAATAGTGATACCGAAATCCACATAGTTAAGCTTAGCGTAACCGTTCCTTTGCCTAGATAGTGTGGCGCATCGCTTCGATGTGTACGTTTTGTGCTTCTCGTGATGCAACGTTTATAAGTGTGTAATGTAAGCGCGTTACGTTACGCGATGACACAGTACAGTTCTCATATCAACCATTTTATCAACACACCAACAGCAGCAGCAGCAGCAGCAAATCAAACCAATTGCTGCTTCTGGTAGAGCGTGTGCAAATGATCGGTGCAGAAAATGTGGGAGATTTTTTTAAAGGAGCGTGTAAAGGGTGAGGTTGGATTAAAGTGTTAAATAATTCTACTGCTGCTTCTACGTTCGAAACGACAGAATAAATCAAACGGCTAGTGAAAATGCATTGTGCAAAAAAAGATACACGTTTTGCATAGTACTCATGAAATCATACTGATAAAGGAGAGAATGAAATTCGTCTCACAATTGAATAAATAATTAAATCGTACCAGCTCAGTAGATAGGCCTCTAACAAGAAGCTACAGCTCTCCTTACGAAAAAATAAACAATACATATTTTTGCCTAGCTAATTGCTAATAGAACTTGATCCATTCTTTGGAGATGTTTAATTTGAAATGAAGCTTTTATTTTCAATAAGGCAACTGTCTAAATCGCGCATTATACAGGAATGGACAATACGGAAGAAATAATTTCATCCCAATTTATTTGCGAAGGATTCTTCATCAAAATAGAGCAATTTGGAAGTTTTTCTTGAAGATTTGTTTTACAAAATCACATTTTACGTAAAATAATTCCCCATATTAGTGTGAAACGTTCACAAAGCAACACATTAAGAACACAAAAACACAAACATACGGCTTAAAACGACATGAAAGGTAAATGAAAAACACAATCAATACAATTGGCTGTTGAATTAGATAGTCAGCTTTGAAAGCAACTAAAAACAATCATGCACTTCAGGAAAGGAAATAACATTTGATACAACATTACAGGCAAGGCAAAGGAACTTCGTTCAAATGAGAGCTTTCAGTTCGAAACTCAATCTACATTCCAGCGTAGCCAAGCTGCGTTTCGAGCTGCGTTTGCATTGTATTTACTGGGCACATAATTTTGCTTTCGAGATCCACTTTCTTTCCACTGAGGGATCTACAACAGTGATCAAGTCCAAAGAGTTCCAGGTGAGATGAAAGCGAATTTTAAGCACAATCCAAAGGAGCTAAAATGAAGCATGAAATCAGACAGAAGCGTATCGTTGTAGCACCGGGTATGAGAATCGTTTGTACACACAATCAGGCACACTGGCACAAGACTGTAATATGCTGTAAGCGCCGTAAGCTTAAGAACGCAAACAATATAACATTAAACGTGGGAACGAAACGTTCCATTCTCCGTGTCATGCTGCGGCATATTTGCATTTCGCTTGATAAGTACGATAATCACACACACTCGAACAGAAATGCAATGCTTAATGTGGGATGCGTGCGTGCGTGTAAATGTATGATTGTAATCGATGTATAAGCAATATGTACGCGACTGTAAAATGTATAATCACAACAAAAAAACGAAACAAAAACGAGTAAGCGAAAGAATGGCTAACCCCGAGGTGGGAAAACACTCGAAACACCGTCCAAAAAAAACAAAATGCAACAAAATGTTATTGGTTATGTTGTTTGGTGCTGAGTGTTTCTGTGCATTTGATTTGATGGCAGTTTGTCAGCTTTTGAATTGACAGTTTAGACTTTCATTTTAAAAGTAGCATCCTCCTAGTTCGAATTATTTCAACAGATTTTTAAACAGTTAGAAGTTGTGTTTCCTGTAGAATTCTTGCAATATTGTTCATACAAATTTTACTAAGCTTCGGATAGTTTATTCTATTAAATAGAAACTTTCGATTCAAATCTACTAAAACTATCAATTAAAATATATGAAGAAAAAGAATCGCTAGTTCATTTCCAATTCACTCATAAGCTAAATAGTACGTACACAGTATACATAATCCATCAACTGTCAACATTTTTACACTATTTAACATACCCGTTCATATGAAGAAGAGAAACCAAACCTCCTCCTCACTACTTTGTCCCCACACTTGACCAGCCGCTGTGCAAGAAGAGAGCGAAAAAAAAAGGAGCCGAAGTAAAAACAATCAATCGTAATCGTTCTTTCGCTTTTATAAACCTAGCCTTTAAGCTACTACAAACTAGTACTGTACACTTTTAACATCGCGCAAAACCTACTTAAACTTACTCACGTTTCGCCACGCCATAACGCCGATGGCCGGAACAACATACCCCGTAAGGGTTCGTGCTTTGATGTTGTAATAATTTTTCAGAACCAAAATCGTTCCCATACAGTTGCGTACTGTTTGCGTTTTATTGTTCAATGTTTATGCCGATGTTCTTGCTTTATCTGTACCACGCAAATGCAGTTTAGTTTTGTTATCGTTGCGTTACTTAGGGAATTGAGAAACGAAATCTTGTTAAATCAAACGTTATTTCACACGTCACACGTGTCTGCTTTGTTCAGGACGCGCGCTGGTTTGTTACAACGCTGTAGAGAAAGGTTATTTAGTAAAAGGAGAAGGAAACAAACAAAAAAACAAAACAATATGTTTATGGTTTAATTTTCTGCTCACAATGTACCATCAGGTATCGCGGGAGAAGACAAAAAAAGTGAACAGAAAACAAAAAAAAAAGTTTTAAAAAATCGTTCCAATAAAATTGAATCGAATAAAATTTTGTGAACACATTTTGTGGATAAAACAGAAAAGGAAAGGCATAAGTAAAGTCATGAAATAATACCATAACAAAAAAAAAAAACAAAAACCCCAAACGAAGAAATGAGTTTCAACCGTTTTGCTTTTGCATCGTTACATCCTCATATGGGTCGGTTTGTGTATCTCCCTTTAATAATGTACCCAGAAGCGTTCCTACACTAGGAAACACATTTTTTTTGTTGAGTTCCCATGCTCGAAAGTAGTAAAATTTTTATTTATGATATTGTGTAATTGGTGTAATTGATTTGAAAAAACAAAACATTGGTGTTTAATTAGATAAAATGTGTTTCTAGTGATGGTGTGGTTGTTAATTCTAGTACCTCCTGTAGCATTACTGATTGGTGGATGTGGATGGGAGTGAGTGCCTATGCGTGTTGTTGTTTGATATAATGAACTACCAACAAATAAACCGTTGACTAAACTCCTTTAGCTAGATTTACTAAACACAAACCATTCCCATTAAACAAGTGTTCCATAAAAGCTAATTTAAACATTAACATGCTGCACCCAGCATTCGCACTGTTGTTATTTTCTTCATTTTTGATGGTAAAATTTTAAACAATATCCGTAATATTCTCCGGTTCCGGTGTAACGCTTACATATTTAACAATTTAGCTTGAATTTCTTCAAGATTTTCTAGACGAGTGATTTAAACACGCACCAAAATGAACACATACGGTCACCATACGGACTTCATTCGCCGAGATGTGAAAGCTTTAGCGCTCAATCGTCACTCATCCTTCCATAAATGATGTACATGATCGTAGCGAGCTTCCTTACATGGTGGATTTGCTGCGTTTTCCAATTTTTTTTTAAATCACAAATCAATCAGACGTTATGCTTTCAAACGTGCTTTTCAATGCTACCAATGCTGGATGATTTGGTGATAGTCTCGGAGAATGAAGTGCATCCTGTTACCGATTGTGCTAAGCTTTCATGAACACGTGAAGTGATTTTTTTTTTCACACAAAAATTAACACAAAAACACCCACCGAATTCACTCAACAAAACAGGTGAAAGTGTGTTGAAAGAAATGAGAAGCAATTTTACCGGTTTTTTTACAATGCTCTTCAGCCGCAGATAGAAAATTTCTGCCGGCCGGCGGAGAGTTCATTTTGCATTACAAGCGAGCGTTCGTGCCGTCACAAGGAACGGCAAATACGGGTGGTCAACATTTGCATCAGCACTACCATACGCTATTCACTGTTGTTTTCTCCGATTCTTTTCTTTCAATTACTTCCTTCCTACGTTTCCAAAAACGCGCAGGGCACAATCTTTCCGTGGCGGACGGTAACAGCACGGAGGAGGGCGATTCGGTTAGCGGTGGCCGCAATCCTGCGATGACCGGTGTCGGTTGCTACAAAAACTACAAACATTCCGCTGGTTCACGCAAACGAGTCAATTCACAGGTGAGTGGCGGGAGCGAGCGCCCGCAGCGGTAGCGCAGTGAACCGAGTGAACCCTTTGCACGAATGAACTCTGCTCCAACAGAACGAAAGCTTCACGCAGCCGATGATGGGAACTTCGCTCGATGCGGAAGCGGCCCCACCCTACAGTCCCTCGATGCAGCACCACAACATGGCGATCGACATGGACGCGAACGAGGAGCAGCAGCTGATCATGCAGGAAACGCCCCATCACGAACCACCGGTTATGATGGCCACCAGAGCGGTATGTGATTGACGTTCAGCTCGCGCCCGCGCTTACATTTTCATCCTCCCCGCTACCACCAAACCCACCTCCACCTCCGCCCCCACCCCACCCCTTGATGCTGCTTATCGAAAAAAAAACTGGCATTAGCTTTTGTGATCGACCAACCAACCAACCTCACCGATTTTAAGTTCCATCCGCTTTCAGTTAACCCCTAACTCCTGCGTTTGTTCTGCGTGGCCCGAATAATTCGAATTGATGTTGTGCTGGTTGTGTTTTTGTTGCGTTACGCTAGCTTGACTGCTGGTTTTGAGTTTTAGGTTTAGAAATTAATCAAAAATTGTTCACCACCTTATTCGCTTTCACCATTCGATCGTTGCGTGGCGATCGTTTTCCATATTTTCCGAAATGAAAGCTTCCTTCCGTGCAGCATAGCAAATTGGATGTAGTTGGGCAGGTTTTGCGGCAACGCATCGCTCTCATTTTTGTTTTCCACAAGCCACAGCCTTTGGCAACGCATCTTTGCTTCACATCTACTACTGATACTATTGTGTAACCATTTGCCATCATCCTACCTGTGTACTGTGTGTAAATAATTAAATGACGCTCTCTATCAACTTCCTCTCCTTCCGATCGAACTTTGTTTTCTTATTCTAGTACTACAACAATCAATGGAGCCACGAGGTATTAAACTAACAAACCAATAAGCTTACCGCTCGTGCATAATCTTATCCGTTTGGGTTTGTTTTTTCTCCTTCATCATTCGCGCAATACTGAGGGGCTGAGATATGTGTTTGTTTTGAATAACTCATGTAGCTCATTTAACACTTTTGCGTTGTTTTTTTTGGTCACGTTTTCTGAATTTTGAACTAAAATCGAAAAATCACACACATACACAGTAATGCTTGAGTTTTGTCACAGTAATGCTAGTAAGTTTAGTATTTCATTCAGTCACATTAAACATCGAATCTATCGGCATTACTCCTTAATGCAAAGAAAGCTGAGATTTTTCCTATGCAATTGTGGGTTTGTTTTTTGCTTGAAATATTAAATTTAAAGAAAAAAATTACTAATGCAAGAAATACGAAACCGATGCGAATCATTCTTTGCTTTTTCACTCACGGGGTTTTTGTCGAGTAAGATTTTCTGTAGTTTTTGGTCTGTTGTCTGTTGGTGGCACAGTGTTTTTTTTTCTCTTTGACATACTGCTTAACCAATTTCGCTTCTGAATGCTTCAGCACGCCCTGACCGTTCTTGTGGGATTTTGAATTTTGCCTTTTTGATCAACGGATTCAACAGTGTTTTGCATGTCCATAGTTGAAAGGTTTCCTTTTTTCTTGCATGATCAATCCACTCTTTTCACAGTTTTCTCATGTTATAAAGTCTGTTTGGGTGTTTCAAGGACTCTTTCTTTTTATATTTGTGTCATGTGTACTTTGTTTCGAATTCTTCCCTAACGTTCTTACTTGTTCACTCACCAACGATTCTTAACAGGTCGTCCGAGATGAACCAGTATTGTTTCCGCCATTTTTGTACACATTGCTGCAGATGGAACTGTTACATATAAAACTGGACACTTAAGAGACATTTCAGTACTGATTTTGGTAATATATCTGTCCCCAATCCTTCTCTAAAATTGGCCATTTTATCCTGATTGGTGTCGAGGTAGTGCCACAAACTCTAGTCTTTATTAATTCTACAACTTTGTTAGCTATTGTGTAGCCCTTTTCGGATAGCTGAGCAAGACATTTGATATCCGTTTCTTCCGGTACTGAACCTACCCCGACAAAGTTAAGTTCAAACTGTGTTCGAAAATGGCTGGAATATTATTAGTTCAGTACTCAGAAACCTGTGGAACTGTGTGTCGTTCGGCTGTCTACAAGTATCATCTCCGCCAATTTTTTGTTTTTTCTTCATTAACCCTTTACGAAAGCTGGTATTGTTTTCTCCCCTTAAACCACCCTTTAACAACTCCTTCACGTGGTAATATCTCACCAACTACGGCTACGATAATATCCTTTCCCGGATTCTTTTATTTTTCTTTCTTTCCGGTTCTTTTGTTCACTTCGTTTTGTTTTGCGTGTTCCCGCCAACCAATATAACCCATCGGACTCGTTCTAGGAAGTAGAAGAACTACGACGACAAGTTGCACTAGAAACGTCCTCCACCAGTAAGCGGGACAAATCCGATACCGAACTGCCATCCGAGTTTGAGTGTTGCTTTTGCACGTCAAAGGTACATTACAGCGATTTATCGTCTTTTTTTCTGTTTCCTCCAATTTCTTGTTACACGTAAATAGAAACTCTGCTAGCTGTGGGTTTGGTTGTGAGATGTTAGCGGTATCTTTTCATTTGTCTGATTTGTTTTCAAATAAAACTATCTCACAATCACGAGCAAACAACCTCTTTGTTTGCTAAGAAAGAAGGTCATTCGGAGTAGGGAAGAAAATTCGAGTAACTCTTACAGAAAGACGCACACAGAAAATGGAGGGATCTATTGCCAACGTCCGGTAGTTGCCTTAGTTTTATTACACAAAATGTAGCAATTTGGCACCGCATAGACACAATCACACTTACACACTCAGAATGTAATGAAGAGAGAGAGAGGGAAACTTAATAAGATCCCGGCATACACAACAACAACAGAAAAAAGTCTCATACAAAGTCCACAAAGTCACCCACCCACCGAGTTGACAGTTTGACATTTACGTTCTCCAACGGACGCATCGATCGTTCCCAGCACAGAACACAAGACCACCAGAATAAAACAGGTATATCTCTTCATCGCTTCTGCTTCTCTAAATGTGAAAATTCACACGAGAATAGCCGAGAATTCCGGACACGGAAGACACGAAAACACCCCCTCCAACAACAACAAAAAAACCGAGGCGCGGATAATTTGTAGCCAATTTCACTTCTCATTCTCACGGGCAGGAGATATTCGGTCCGCTGGATGTGCGGTTGCTCCATCCAAACCGGTGCCATCCCTCACCAAGTCCATTAGCCTGTGTCCTTTGTGTCCTGCTTCGGTGGATGCCACATTAGTAAGGATGACTTAAATCACTTCCTGGCTTCCCTCCCAACGGCACGCTTCTGTTCCGTCCCTTCCGGCAGTTAGTGAAGATCGTTTACGATATCCTTCCCATCGGTGTGTGCCCTCACCGCGGGGTTGGGCACACCCCAAACCAAATATCTCGCACACTTCGAATGTCCGGGCAGCAACGGTTTCGCACCTCCTTCGTTTAGCAGCGGGATAAAAATGGCACCGGGCACCTCCTGACGTCACACTGCTGCTATTTATTTCCCGATAAGCCGTCGCAACACTGGGGTCAAACAATGTTGGTAGCGCATCGTCAACTCCACGGCCACCCACACGAGCATTCGTGTGGTTTCGAATGTGTGTCTATATTCGTGTTTGACTTTATTTAATTTTTTCTCCTTTCGTGCCACTTCCTTTTCCACTTTTGTCTCCTTTGTCTAAGAGAATCTCCTGATAGGTAGCTTTTAAAGCTTTCCGTCCCGCTGATGCCTAAGGACACCTAGGAATCACCGCGACTTGTATTATCGGGGTCCGGGCGTCCTAGTTCGAATCGATACCCCCCGTGTGTAGGTGTTTGTAAGCGTTTGAAAGGGAGGAAAGAAACCGTATTACCACGCTGTTAGCATAAATTGATGTTATAATTTTCTTCTAACGCTCTGTTTACCGTCAAGCTTCCCACCTAAATGCTCTGTTAGCTTCCACGGGCTTCTCACCTGTCCACCCGTTTAGTAATGACAAAAATTATATCCGGACGTGGTTGTGGATGTTTCGCGCTTAAAACCCCGTTCCCGGGCCAAGAATTCCCTGGTGAATCTGGCAGGGGCAAGAAAGCTTTTAGAATGCTTTCAAGCCTACATTTCACTTCCGGATGGTAGGACCCGACCCCCGAGGTGATGAGGTTAATAAATGCCAATCGTTTTCGGTGGCGGGTTCATTGGACGGTCATCCTTCCGGTTTCATTTGCCGTGCTGTCAGTGATTTGAGTTGGTTCGGTTTCTTCCTTTTTTCTGTGTAGGGGCAACAAGAACTTAATTGATAGAGTTGGAGTTTAGATTTGATTTTGGGCACCTTAATTATTGGGGTAAAAAGTGCAGAATGTACCGTGAGCGGGGCTCAGTAAGTTGAACTCCCCAGTGGCAATTAACTCCGGACCCAAGCCGCAAGCAATTTCCTGTGGGTTACTATCAGTTGCTTTGCTTTCGTGACTAACTTCTAATGGCAAGCGAGTGAAAGCCTCTTTATCTAATATAAGCTGCTGCTGCTGCTGCTGTTGCTGGTGCTACTGCTACTGTGAGCGTCCTACAAAAGTAAACCACGTTTTGATTCCAAAAAACAACCTCACTACACGCGCCATGACACACTATTCATGTTTGTCTGTTTTGTTTGACTGTTTGTTTGTCTCGTTCGTTGTCTCACCTTTTCTTGTGTTTCTCACACAATGTGTTTGTGAGTTTGTGTGTTTGTTTGTTATTTTTAAGACACAACGCAGTTTTTATATCATTTATTCATTCTTGTATTACGTTTCCTTGTTTCTTTTTTATGTTTCTGTATTACGTGAAAGTGCAATGTATTTTGTTTTTCTTCTCTCTCTCACCTCACTTCTTCTTTTCTTTTGCTATTCGAACCCATCGCCATTTGTCCAACCAAACCAATCCACACTTCTGCCTTCATTTCGCAACATCACACACAAACAATATACACATACACTACCGCACTACACATCCTCGGCCATACTGCGCAGTATTACGAATGTGATTGTAATTTCGCACCCAACTCGCCTTACTACATGCCACAAAATGCACCGTGCCTACATTACGACGATCAACTACCACACTACACTGAGCTGAACCATCAACTTAGCCGATCGAACCACATTACTACCAATTTCCAGTGTCCGCAGGAATGCCACACCGAGTGTATTCCGCTGCGTTCGAAAAGCGTATGACATCTGCTGCACACGCTCGGGGGCTCCACGCGTTCCAGCAGCGTCCACGGGTTTGATGGGAGCACCGGTGCGAAGGAGGCAGAAATAGAGCTGTAGTACTTGGATTTCTGACGGTGCTGGGAGCACGCGTAAGCGTTGAAGATCAAACACCCCAAAGATCAAACAAAACAGTCCGAGCAGAAGAACGAAGACATATCAAAAGCATGCGTCGTGGACCCTGTCCATCCCAGATACTGCGATCTTTTGCCCTTATCTCTCTCTCTCTCTCTCTCTTTTTCTCTTAATCTAAATCCTAACTTTGTAACGACAAACAAGCGCACACACTTTACCAATTACAATTTTACACCGTGATGAAAAACGCCTCCAGAAAGCGATTCCGATTTCCGAACGCCCCTCTCACTCACTGTCTCGAATTGTTTTGCTGATGTCCTTTTTGTGCGATTAATGCGGCGCTTGCTCGATTGATGCTGCGATCCTCAGAGCAAACATGCATTATCACAGGTGAGTTTCTCGGTGGATTCCAGCCGTGGAGATTCCTTGTTTTGTCCTACTACTACTACTACTACTACCTGCTAGACTGCTTCACAAACAAAAATCTAACGTACACACCTCTCTGCTCGCTGCCCTGTGTTGTTCCTTTCGATCAGAAGAATTTCAGTGCTGCTTGCGAAATTCTTAACTAACACCGCTGGTAGGAACATCCTACCAGCACAGTTCGGCAACGAACGGCAGGAGTAAAACCCTCTCTGCCTGGACCTCACACTAACCTGGCCTTTTTGCAGCTGTTTTTTTTTTTCTCTTCCTGTGCGATTTCTTCACCAGTCTCGTCACTTATCGCTACTTGTGCCGTATTTTCTTTGCGTGATTGTGTTCTGTCTAACGTTGTGTATGTGTGTGGTGTGCTTTTTTTGTAGGTCTAATCCGCGCAACAACAAAAAAACGAACATGGAGACAGCTGCTCGCAGTCCTATCCCGCCCAATATAACCTTCCTCATGCAGTGTGTACCCTTGTGTCCTTTGGAGGCGAAGACCTTGTTTCTTATCTTTTTTATTTCTTTACAAGAAGTAGAATGTTCTGAACATAAAAATGGTTCCTCCTAGTCTCATTCCTACTGTCGATACGATTTTAAGAGAGATTGTCTTGAAGAGATCTCTGTGAAAAAGATTCTTCGAACAAACTTAATGAAACATTTTGACACTAGAGCAAGAAAACAAATCCATACCGGCAGAGCCTTCTTCAAGATCCTTGCAATAAGATCCTCCAACAGTCAGTAGAATGTGTCTACCAAGAGGAAATGAAAACAAACTCCACCAATATCAACCAATGACAGATAACCAATAAATTTAGCTTCCTTGTTGTGGCTGTAAAAAATGCCTCTAGGACAAATAATTCGGCTTTACCAAACAAAAAAAAAACAACACACAAACACGAGTATAAATTCCCGGCTGCTGCTAACGGGAGCAGCTTTCGAGATCCAATAAGGCAGCTTCGCAGATGGCTACCAAACCAAAACAACACAACAACCACTCGTCCAACCTTCCATTCAGTGATTTACGAAGCTCAATCAAGTACAAGTGGTTCCGAGTGTGTAGTGTATTGGGTTGAAGGATTTAGCGCGGGGGGAAAAAAAAAGACTTCTCATCCATGCTATCAAGATATGCACTTTGGTGGTGCGTACAAGAGTCAAAGGATCATGGCTGCTGGAATGTAGGACAATCTGTTTACTTACTGCAAGCCCCGCTTGATCTTACTGTGGTCACGTGCCCGATATTGTGTACGTGTTTACGTACCCTGAGCAATTCATCAATTTCATCAGCTCCCCGATTTACACCCGGCTGCGGTCGAGGCTACATAAAGAACGCTTACACCATCGAGGAACCTTCGTGGGGCTTAGGCTACTTCAAGCTTTCAAGCTCACGGAAAATGCGTGCGTGTGGATGGGGGACGTTTCAGGACGATAGTAAATATTATCCATAAATAACGGATTGTTGACAAAACTTAGCTCTCTCACACACAACAATCCGTACGCCTAGACATATGAGCCGTAGGAAGATGTTTTTTTTTTGTGCGTTTCTTACATAGAAGTTTATGTGGCGCGAGACTAACACACGGTCCTACAGGACAAAGCGCCAAGGAAACCACAAAACACCGTTGTTGAAATGGCCAGCTAGAAAAAAAAAGCGGGAAGCCCACCAAACTTAGAATAGCTTGCAAAAAATATGACGTCAGCACACAGGGCAGGCGCCGCCAAGGATGTGGACAAAAAGATTCTCCCAACCAACGCACCGAACGTTCGTCTCGGTTTCGAGTGAAGGATATTTATTGCCCTCGGATACAATTCGCCCACCTCCCAAAACAATCGCCTCGGGAGTCATCCACAGAGGGGTGAACAAGCTTGACAAATCCTCCTATCGCTCCTATCGCTCCTCCTCCAGCCGCTAGTCGGAGCTAGATGATGGCAGTGTTGCCTTTTGCCGGATGCTTCTTATACATTTGGCAGATTGAGAATTCGGGAAGCTTTGGCGCGGATCCTTCCACATTTGACCACAAGATTCTCGTCTCGTCAAATCGCCTAGCACGCGAATGGCCGGGCGTGGTTTGAGTGGAGTCCCTCACGGTCCTCGTGGAATATAAACAACGAGCCAAAGTAAAGCCGGCCACCAAGAACCATTCAAGAAATCATGCCGACTTATGTTTCATTCATTTGTTAACTGGAAGACAAATATTGAACCACCAACGGACGAACGGTATTCAGGCACCCCGCCCATTCTACACCACCCGATCGGATGTTGTAATTTCGAAATCGTACAATTTTAGACTGCAAAACAAAAAAAGGAAAAACAGGAAGATTTATCGATAAAATATGCTAATAGCTTCTCATGCATCATATTTCGTTCCATTTCGGATCGTTTTGTAACACGTTTTTGCAACACAGCCCGGAAGGGAGGGCGTGAGAGAAAGTAGAACCACAAGCATCGTCAATTTATTTTGTTTCTATACCACCGGACGCGCGTTCTCTGTTTGTGCAACCGTTACTGGCGATTGTTGTTCATCCAGCATTGTGGAATTGGCGAAAACAATATGTTTATTGATCGGCTATCGATTTGCTACAAACTCTTGTAAATATGTACAAATACTAACCTTAGTCGTAAGTCGTTTTACACACTTTTTTTCAACTAGAATTCCCTACCAACATACTAAAAAATTCTTAAAAATGTCGTTCATTGCCAGCGAAAATCATTCAAATAAAGTGTTGTACAGCACATTGCATAGATTTGGGCGTATCATGTCATTCACGCCTAAAGGTATGCAATTAAAAGATAAAATTTTTAATATTCAAAAAGGTTCCCTCTTCCTGATTTACATGATGTAAATGTATTCCTCCTTCCTTCAGGACCTAATTGCCCCCACCCCACCCCCGAAACACATCTTTAGTATCGCAATACTTCAAATTTCCTCACCAATTGGCTAACAGGATCCTTCTTCAACCTTCATTTGCGGTTTTCGTGTGCGTCTTTGTGAGAGCTACTAGTTTCATTTAACGGTGTTCCTTACCACCTCCTTTTGACCCATTCCGAAGGAAATTTTGTACATAAAAAAGGGCGATCCAAGCCCATCATTTTGTTACAGTTTTGTGTTACTTTTGTCTTTTATTTGAAATTTTCCACTCCATGACACGCTATAACTCCGGCCACCGGCCGGATACGGAACTCCTTCAACAAAAAAAAAAGTGGGGGGAAGGGCCGTTAGTTTATATGTGTGTCTATGTGTGTGTGCGTGTTTTGTTTTTTTCTTGTGTGTGGTTTGTGCTTACAATTTGATTAGTCTTATGCCATCATGAAGTATGGAAACCCAAAAACCATCATGACGCATGGAAAAAAAACTGTCCAAAGCTTGATGGTGATGGTTTTTTTTTTTTTGGTGTTGGCACTAAGAATACATGTTCCACAAAGAAAGAAAAACCGTGAACCTTTTTCAGCTCAGTTTAATAATCACACAATTTCACGCGGTTTTCCCACTCTCTTTTTCTTCTTCGTCTTTGGCTTGTTCCGCTTTGGATCGACGCCAGGAGTACAAAGAGTTCATCGATGCCGAAGGACTGATGCCGCTGCCAACGTCCGACTTCCATACGACCGTTTGCATGGAGATGCGCATGCTGAGAAACAGCATGAACAACAACTGCATTGCAACGCCGAACCAGTTCGGACCGAGCACGATCTCCTACCCGTACCCGTACATGGACACCCCGATAAAGCATCCGGCGAACGGTGGAGCCAACGGTGGCAGTGGAAGCAATGGCAACAACGGAGGTGGTGGTGGTGGTGGTGGTGGTGGAGGAGCTGGTGGAAATGGCGGTGGTGGTGGTGGTGGCACCTTCATCAACAGCAACAGCAACAACGGTGATCTGGCTAGCGTCGATAGTTCCGACACGTACGCTAGCTGTCAAACGCATCCATTCCTGTCGCAGGCCGACCTAACGTCGGACATTGTAGATATGTCATTCGATTTAGATACGTTAGATACGAACAATTTGTACATAAACCCGCTAGAGAAAGACTCGCAGCAGAAGCAGCAGCAGCACCAGCAGCTTCTAATGCTCCAACAACGACCGTCGGCTGGGCCGCCGCGATCGCAGGTGAAGAAAAGTGCTTCCGGAGATACGGCGCTGCGCAGCTTGGGCGCCAGCCCGATGGATGACGAGTACCGCCAGTTCCAGACGCCGTTCGATGCGACCGATCGGGGCAGCCACGTCAGTCTGAACGAAACGCCCGTGCCCAAGCATCGCAAGACTCGCTTCCAGCAGAGTTCCGGCTCGACGGCCCTTGCGGTGGCGGCCACGGCCCGCCCGAAGACACGCTTCGAAAATCTTAAATCGTCGATCGAAAGTCTGGAAGAGGCGGGCGCAACCAGTGGCAGTGGCAGCGGGTCCGGGAGCAAAAAGTCGCGCCGCTCCTCGTTTATGCCGGCGAAAAGTCTTGCCTCGGCCACCAAGCTAATCAATCAGCATCTGTTCGGTATTCCAAATCCGGCACCGAAAGGTAAGCGGAACAGCGCGTCCGGAAGGAATTCCTTCGCTAACACGATACAGACACACACACATAAGACTCCCTAATTACTCATTCAATCTACTCACAACTAACATTCTCTACAGTTACACACCTTTTTTAACATGCTTCCCTTACATTCAACTAAACACAACCGAACACACCGAATGCACAGTTTGCAAAGGGAAGGAAAAAACTTATACAATTTCCTTTGCGACTGTAGCTCATCCTTTTACACAAGAATCGCTTTACAACACTTCCAATACAGTTCGATGTTACTCTACAATTACTACATGTTTTATGTCCGTTTTCGTTTAAGTTTTACGCTCATGATTTGCTTTGAATTTGGGGCCTTTTGATATCTGATTTATTGGACTAAACTGTACTAAACTGCTAAGATTTGAGCAATGCATTTAAAGTTGAAGTTAAATACTGCTGTTTACAACAAATAGAATATTGAAAGAAAACACTTATCGTTTCTATTGTTTGTTCGTAATTTAATTTGTTAACGCTTCTATCGTATAAGGAAACAAAAACCCCAAAATATGCTAACCTTTTGTTTTTATTCTATTGCTTCTTGTTAAGTGTTAGTTCTCTTTGTTACTATCAAAACAAGTGTCCACGAAGAGGTGTCCGATAGCTTAACTATCTATTAAACAAAAGTTCTGTGTTGTTCTTTATTGCTCAAACCATTTGCTAGCTTGTTTAAACTTGGACACGTTCTACGGCTAAGTCTTTCAGTTTTCCTTCCCTGCTCCTGTTTTATCGGTTTTTCTCCTTCTAAGTTTACAAACATATACAAAGGAACCAAAAACTAACCAAACTCAAATCGATAAACTAATACATCCATACGAAACACATTGAAAATGACCCCTGAACAAACTACGCCCATGCAGCCGATGTCCACGTGTGACAAAATTCAATTGAATTCAAAAATATGCATGCTAAACCGAACAAAAAAAATTTTCGCCCATTTTCCTTTTGCTCCAAATCGAATGTAGACCAAAAGAGAGAGAAAAAACTCTCTCCCGCGCCATTAGCATTACCGTCCGTTTTCGGCCACGCCAGAGAGCTACTTGCTGATACTAAATTATCCTCCATATCCATATAGATTCGCTAGAAACGTCACCTCAATTAGAAACACATCGAAGATCGAAATCGATCCTTAAAAACAAATCCGAAGCGTCGCGTCTTTTGTCCGATCCGGAGAGTGAACGGCTCCTGGCAGACAATATGTCCGGCTCCGGGATCTCGGATAATGGTGCCAACATGGTAAATTTGCATTTTGACTTTTCTATTTGTTTTGAATGATTCTTCCTTTTCCTTTTTGTTTTTGTTTTTGTTCTGTTCCTTTTGCCCGTTTACTGGTTTGTGATATATTACTCTACTGTTCTACTGCGCCCGTTGCCACTTCTTCGGTTACCTTCCGTTGTTTGTTGTTTTGTTTTTTTGTTCATAACTTTTTTTTCTTCTCTCTTTTATAGTTGCTCCGTTTTTTTTCGGTTTTGTACGCCTGTTCACTACTACTACTACCACTACTAATCCTTTGTCTAACTGTTACTGGATCACTAGTTTGAGTTTCAAACTTTATGCTCCGCTTTATATGTCTTTTGTCACCTCCTTTTTGTCTCTGTGTGTCTATAGCGTCCTTCCTATCTTTACTATCCAATTATATATCTCTCTTTCTCTCGTTCAACTTCAACCTCCAACTGTGTCCTTAAAACTAGTTGCGAATTCTTCGTTTGAATAGCATCGATGTTTTCTACTTCCGTTTCTTCTTTCTTCTCTCTAAACAGCACCGTAATAGCATAAGGCTTTTTTTTTGCGACATGCAAGAACATTCCGTCAACTTTTTGTATTATAAATGTGTTTTGTAGATAGATGAATCATTTTTGTACATTAAATGTCTCCTTATGCATTGCCCTTCCAGACTTCTATATTTTGTCTCTTATTACAAACGTTGAGATTCTGTGAGAGATATTCTATCGGATCTTCTGTTATCGTTGTACCTTTCTTACGAAACGAATTGCTTCCTGTAGCCCTCCCATTCTTCCCAAGACATCCCTCGTTGCTGCCATGTTTGTTTTTGTTCGTTAGTTTCTCCTGTTAGCTGTTTAGCTCTGTTTAGTGTTCACGTGTTTAGCGACAAAAAAAAAAATGCTGTCGGAACGATTGAGCTCTAGCCAGCTACTAAGTTCCCGAGTGATAGTTGTATGCCACTATAATAGCGACTAGCAACCAGAGACCCATTCACCGCACCGCGACTAATCTCTGCCTCCTGCATTCCTCTGCTAGGGGAGCGACTCAAATACTGATTACTCCGGCAGTACGATGATTGCGACATCGATCACACCGCTCGTCCAGCGGCACCGGCTAACGCACCAACGATCGACACCGGCCTCGCTAGGTGCCACCGCCAAACCGTTGGCGGCCAGCAAATTCTCCCAGCCCCGCTACTCACAGGAAGAGGTGACGCGGCAAAGCAAACCACAGCTGACGCGTGGTGTCGGGATCGGTACGTACGTCGATCATCTTACCGGTGACCGGCGGCTGGATTCTGGCACGCGGGAAAGTAGCACAGGTTAGGCTTAGGTGGCGTGGCATTGCGTTTTTCACGTTCCGTTTTGCTCACTCCAAAAACCCCGTTTTTTTTTTTGTACATTGCAGAATCGGAAACAGCATTCTCAACATATCTTGCCGCTAGTAACAGCAATAGTAATAAGGATAAGGCATCGTTCGCCGGTAGCAGTCTAACGTCGAGCGACGAAAGCAAAACCACTACCAGCAGGGGCAACTCGGTCGAAAATCATGGTGGCAGCAGTGGGTACGGTGCGTCATCTTCGTAGCAGGTACGATCAACTATTGTTTCTTTTGCTAAGCAATTCGGAGCAATTCGGAGCATTTCGGAGCATTTCGGAGCATTTCTAAACAATACACTAACTTCAAAACTTATCAATATTTGCAGGAAAATGCCCGTCTTCTGGCGGACAAAACATTCTAAGCGTATAGCTAGCGCTTACCGGTTCGTGAACAAGCACTAGAAGACGAATAACTCATCATCGAACTGTTCCACAATTCCTTTGGAGAACAAAAAAAAAAACCAGTAAGAAGTCCAAATTGCTAACCGGATAAAAGTTACTCCTGTTAGCAATATATGGCAAACCATCATCATCATCATCCTTCGCTCGCCGCATCATAACCTCAATGCGTTCAGATAAGCATTATCAAAGCTACAAGTTCGACACATCCATCAGCAAACCGCCGTTTGGAGCAGCATGCATCTCATCGGAAACATTTCTCTTAGTGGTAGCAACTCGAGGCATAAGCAGCAGCATAGGTGTATTCTCTGGCCAGCTTGACGACGGCTGGCGGCTGCCCGGGCTGTTCTCGTTGGCTGTGGCAAATGAAACAAACAGAACAGAAAAGCAAATACTGCCCTCCATCCGCGATTTCTAGTAGTGTTTGAGCGCGTATCTTAACGTATAGTGGTGTAGCGCGTAAGTTTAGTAGTAGGCCGTCAGCAGTAGAGTCCGCCATACCCTTCGCCCAGCACAGCAGAGTGTTGGGTTGGGGGCGTTCGCTTAACTCTTTGTAAGTGTGGTAGTAGTGTTACATTATAGCTGTGGGATCAGTAGCAATCTTAGTAGCGTAACACAACAACAAACACCTGTGACAACTCGGAGCTGTATAAGAAACCAAAGATAAATCAGATACATACAATACGCCTGTACATAGGACACCATCAAGGAAACCAACAAGGCCAACATTACATCACAACACACACACACACACACAAACCATACAAAGATAACGTTACCTAACACTGTAACCAATGCACTGAATGTTTGAGGCAGTTCTCTTTTTACTGATTTCTGGAACTCAGCAAAAGGCTTTTTTAACTAAGTAAGGCTTAAATAGCAAGCTCGTGCTGGTTGAGGATCGCGTTACAGTTACAATCTAGTACAATTTAAGGGTGCTTACTTATGAAGCTACAACTGCAGCAATCGCCACCCAACGCGACTTAAACACCTTAGGAGGGCGAGTTAGAGTTCGATCGGTTCGGTGAGCTGATTCGAAGATTCCCACACAGAGAGAGCGAGAGAGAGACAGAGAGAGGTGTCACGCTAAACTCATCCAGCTTCACATGCCGCGAAGGCCAATAGTAAACGCCACAGGAACATTCCCTTCCAATTTTGGAGGTGATATTTTAAAACCACTATAGCAGAGCGAACCGTGACGTAACGCCACCACCGCAGCCACCGCAGAAACTTTACAATACAGGAGATTACATACAACTTGATACAATCTACAGGAGAAAATGTAAATGCAACACAAAACCTTATCGAGTGATCGACCGGTTCCATCCAGAGCGTTTCCTACGAACATTTTCACAGACTCGCAGCGAGTTCGCGCCACTTTTGTCTATTGGTTTTTGCTCGTCCCCAGTTTTCTGGCACTGCGCGGCACACCCTTTATCCGGATGCGTTTTAGTCGTGTTAGTTCTGTTTAGCCCAACTGCACCAGCGTTGGCAGTTTCCTAACGTTAGGGCACACTGTTCAAAGAAAACCCCTTTTTGTAAACCTATTCCGGTGCGCTTCTGGCTATTGGCTTGGAAGCGAGTTCTGAGAAGTACGAGTGAAAAATAACAATCGGATTAACACTATCGACAATTAGGCTAAACCTCACTAAACCCCGTATACTAAACCCTCAGCAGAGCAAAGGAGGAAAGAACAATATTTTCGATTACATAGACAATCACGTTTTTCATTCATTTTCGGGGTTAGAAACCCAACCGTCTACAACTACTGAATGCCCGAAAAAATCCCTCCCCGGTTCGGTTCGGTACGTAACAAAGCCTCTACTATTTACTACGCCTGTCAAGTTCTTCGTCCTTCAGCTTTCTACAGTACATAGGAGAAAATTGGCCCACCACAAAGAGGCCCTTTAACGTTAAGAAGTGTAGACGCGCGCTGCTGGATGTACAGTATGCTTCAACAGGAATTTAATCTTACCCAGCTTACAATCCGAAAGCAATACAATCTTACCGCACATCACAAACGTTTTCATAGCAAACAGTCGCAGGAAAACAGTCACGAAAATCAATCGAAAACTATTCGCAAGAAAGTACGCACACGAGCAGGGAAAACTCGCCACACGGCAGGCTGGAAATGGAAGCGTGTTGGGGATCGCTGTTGTGCCACGCGATTTTAGGGGAAATTACCTTCTGTGCTTGGCTTTTCTTGGTCCTGGGCCAAGCAAGAAATGCGCGCATCGTTGCTAGCTGATACCACCTATTGAATGTTTTTTGGTTCCCGGCTAAGCGATGTGTTGTGTGTAAGCGGTAAGTTTAGCGTTAAGTAGCTAAACTAAGCTAAAAAAAAAGATAAAACGAGAGCGAGAAAGAGAGATAGAGAAAATACGAAAACAAAACAAACAAACAAACAAACAAAAACTCGGAATACTAAATATGATAAATTACGAGTAAAAGTGAAACAAACAAAAAACATGCGCAAAAGCTGTTTCCTTAAAGAAGCAGATAAAAAAACGTATAAACTAAACGCTCTATAAGAAGCGTGCTGCAATATGCTTGCCTACACATTATGCATTAACAGTCCATAATTCATAATACAAGAAATAAGAAGAAGAAAAAACGAGAAGAAAAGGAGAGGAATTAAAATCTTAACTAAGCAAAATCACATCGAAAATTAATGGAGAACCAAGTCAGCAACAACAGCAACAAAAAAACATAAAAACATAAAAAACGGTCGCTTATTTAAACAACTAAAAGTTGAACGCCTGTTTCATCTATACTATCACTCACCTTACAAGAAAAAACAAAACACACACACTCATACCAACAAGAACATTAAAAAACGTAATTATTATAAGTAAGAAAATGGCTTATATCTGTGATTTAAATAAAAATATAAATATATATTAAAACTACACAAAAACCACACAAAGAAGGAAACAGCAAACAGAAGAGATTAAAAAGAAGCACTAAGAAAATTTAAGTTAGCTGTTGAACGAAAAAAAAAATAAATAAAAGAAAGGGCAAAGGGGGAAAGCCGACAAGGCCGAGAAGTGCAGAAGTGCAAAACGAACAAAGCGAACGCGATGCGTAATTATAAAATGTTAGAAAAGAATGTATATTATGGTGCGAAAAGTGGTACGACAGAAGCAAACAAACAAAACTAGTAAATGAGATTCGAAAATAGAAATAAGAAGAGAGAAAGGGAGAGAAAGAGAGAGAGAGAGAGAGAGAGAGAGAAAGTATAGGAAAAGAATAAGTACAGTGGACGTAAATACGTTAACATTTAAATTATTACAAACAAAACAAAAGGAAAGAAGAAACAAACAGAACAGGAAGAAGTAAAAAAAAAACATTGAACCGTGCTTTTTAAATATTTTCTATATGAAGACATTACATTATATAGATATATACATACACACACATATATATTATATACAATTACCGTAAACGAACAAAACAAAACCAAAACAAAAAACTGGAGCAAAGCGGCAAAAATAGCAACAACAAAAAAAAAAAAAGAAAATAACTAAAAAGAAAGAAACGGATACACTCACAAACGCAAACCAAAGCAGCAAAACATATAAAGTAGTGTAAAACAAAGGTACATCACAACCTAATAGCACAAATTCGCAATCGCATAATGGTTGGTACGGAAAGAAAAGGGAAAACGAACAACAACAAAAAGTATGTGAATAAAACAAAAAGAAACACACACACACACACATACTAGCATAGCAAGAAGAAGCCAAGAAGACAAAAAGAAAACAGTGGGGACAAAAACAAGCAAAGGGATTGAATGAAGAATAGGACGGAAAAATGAAACAAAAAGTCGACAAACGAAACGAAAACACAGAAGAAGAAAAAAAACTAGATAATTAAAACAATGTTACATTAAATGATATATATACACACATACACACACAGAAATAGCGAAAGTAATCGTGTAAGATCGTGTACAATGCTAAGTCTCTCTCTCTCTCGCTCTCCCTCTATCGTTATGGCTAGAAGTTAGGATCATCATGCACACGGAATCACGATCATCCCCGTGGGAATGTCTCCCGCGGGTGGTGTAGGGTGGGTCCGCCACCAGTTATCGCGCTCGTAATGCCCCATTTTTTAATAGACCGCGGTCCCGGTAAGCGGCACCGCAGTAATACAGCTCAGTCTCAGGTTCTTCGATCTGAATTCTACCAGTTTCATCCCCCCGTTTTTCGCTGTTACTAGTGTAATACAACTACCAATTTACTACCACTCTACAACTTCTTATACTTCACTACTAGCACTACCGACTAACTAGTATGGCAGGTTTAAAGTTTTTAATTCTTCCTTCCTATCAGCTGGCTGCAATAGAACCGGACTTGGATCTTGAGCCGTTCAGACCTGTACCAGGTCCAGATTCCAGTCCGCAAACACAGACATACACTGTAATGTGAGACTCATACTAGCTACTCCGACCACCAAAGCGAAATATGGCACCATTTATCCATGCTGGGGGCTTTGTTCTGTTTCTTTTGTTTTGTTTTTCTACCTCCCTGTTCTCTAGTCAATTTTTGCTAAGGTAAGCTTGGTAATGAATGGTTCCAATGTTCGGTTTTGGGAGTTAGTTTAACGGCCATCGTTTGTTACTTAGTTGTATTGATATTGTGTTGTGTTGTTTTTTTTTTCTACATAAAAATTATATAAACCATGAGTTTTGATATTACACTTGAGGCAAATAAAAAGTTAAAGAGAAAAGCATACAAATTTGTTGTTTATTTTTATTTCACTCAATAATTTAAGTAAGGGAAAAAGAAAGTTAAAACATAACTCAATCCCGATCGGTTCCATTCCTTTTGAGTTCTCTTCTTTTTTCTCGACCAAATTTCGTATCGACACTTTTCAAAACTCACCTTAAAAAACCCATACAAAGAAAAGGGAATAAGTATAGGTAAAGCAAAAGAAACAAAATTTAGATTAAAAAAAACAATTAACAAAAACGAGCGCGGTCTAGCAATGTCCTAGTTTTCCTATACAAAGCAAGCGAGCGAAAAGCCATGTAAAAAAGAGTAACAAAATGCACAAAACAATGCACAAATATGTGCATTAAAATTCAATCCAACTAATTGAAAAGAAAGCAGGAGAGGTAACAAAAAAAAAAACAAACAAGTCAAAATTAAATTCAAACCAAATCAAGCTGGGACGATTTTGACCAATATTATGTGTCCGGTTTTTTGAACACTGCTCTAGCACAAATAAAAAAGGAAAACAAACAAATTGACCGATGTAATGGGTAAGATATTCACATCACATTCGCTTGCATCACATTCGGTAGGCTAGAACCGAAACCAATACTGGAACAATTTTCAAAACATTTACTTAACAACATTACGCAGTTAAACGAGTATCCTTTTCAAGTCCAAATAGTAAAATTCAAAATTTCCCAAAACAAGCACGCGAAAGCATTTTTCAACAGGTTAAGAGAATGTACAAAAACACAAGAAATCATAATGAGAAAAAAGGAAGAATACTAAACCTGTTAAATTTCCTGTTATTCGCACTCTTTGCAGGTGTTCTCTAGTCAGTTTTGTTCCCTGCTTTTCTTAACTGCAAATTAATTTTCAAAGGAGTTTTCAAACCTGCTGATCACTTTCTTCAGTCCTTCGGTTCTGTATGAATGCCAGCAGAGAAACTGCGATAAAACTATAAATATATTAACAATATACCAAATGACAACGCAACAATCACAGGCAGTTTTTTGCGAAGCACACGCGATATTTACGATTGCTATGGATACGAAAGGATAATTTACATCAAACAACATCATAACCCACACCACACCACACGCACACACACATACATCCATACTTTTGTGCACCTTCTAGCGTATCTATGGAGAATAGCCGAAATAGACGTACGAAATTAAGCGATTAAAATAACAAAACGAAAAAAATACCTTTTCAAACGTGTGGCGCACAAATCGGATTCGGAAGAAACGTCCGCTGTACACTAAGTATCGATAAGAATGCATTTCATTTATTTTCCATTTTATTTATCAAACGCACATGTGTAAGTACATCAGACTTACACACAATAAACAGACAACGTTGACGAGCAAAATAAAACAAAAAGTGGAAAAATGGCACGCTCTTGCATTGCACGTTCTGCAAGCAATCAAATGAAAATAAAACATTACACAGTAAAAAGAACAGTTGAAGCTGTAAAAACATGAAAAAGGAAACAGCAAAAGGACAAGAAAGACAGAGAGAGGAAACGAGGAAGAGAAAAAGAGAACGTTATGTAAAAGTGGCACAATTCGTGAAATAATGAGAACAAAACGATAATTCAAATAATAAAAAAGGCAAAAACTAATTTACGAACCACTTGCTGTGTTTTTTTTTTAATCTTCTATATAAAATCACCATATATGTGCATGATAGATTGGCAACATGTTGCATATTCAGGCAAGTATGTACTGTTCAAGCATTCTGCACACTCAAACACGTGTTTAGGACGGTTAAAATTTTAATTTCTTGCGCGCGCATGCACTTTCCTAATGAGAACATCTCACTTCTCACTATAGTGAGCAAGTGCTTGTCACTATAGTGAGAAGTGTCAAGTGTACATTTCGCGCGCCGTTTCACCAAATGTCAAATCAACACCAAGTCAGCTGAGTTGTTCAACATCAACAACACGGCATTTCTCGTTAGCAACGCGCCACGGTTCCTTTTTACAATCTAGTACGCTGAATTGACCAGCAATTTCAATCCCGGTTTGGGCTGCAGCAAAAATGGATAACATCGTAGCAACCGAGAGACATTTGCACGAGGTTCTGATTCTGCTGTTCCACATGAAGAAAACTGCTCCGGCAGCTCATCGGGAAATTGTAACGGTTTACGGAGCACAGTCCATAAATGAAGCAACTTGCCGGAAGAAATTTGCACAATTTCGGAAAGGCGACTTTACGTTCCAGGCGGAAAAACAGTTGGAAGCGACCAAAATAGAGACGAATGCTTCAACTAAGCGGGAATAATGAATCCTCTGTCACTTGAATAATCGTGACATTGTACTGAATCGGTATCAAGTTTAATCGAAACAAGCAGAAGAAAACCAGGATTAAACTAAAAGAACACACCTGATATATTTACTTAGTTGTAAGTAGCCTTAAATTACCCCAATTATGTACATTTCCTTTCTGACTAGAGCTATATTTTAATAAATCGTACCGAGCGAGCGTATCTTCTAGGATGCCGATTCCTCTACAACAACTGCTTCGTCCCATGGACCATTTATGTTGTTCTTATACTTTTGCAACCGCACGAACAGCCACGGGCAGAACAGATTCACAAACGCTAGCGTGCAAATGTACGTGTACAGAATGATGTGCGAGATTGATTGTAGAAAGTAGCAACACACCACGATGGAAAGCACTAGCAATTGCACGCTGTACAGCTTACGCACAAGGAAGGGTCCCAGGGCAAAGAATACGGCCGCCACCTCCAGCAGTACGAACGCGTGCAGGGAGGAGGATAAGCGTGACGCCAAACATATCGACCCGAAGATGGCTGCGTTTAGCGATATTGCCCTAGACACAAATGCCGCCGATACGCCGTAATCGAAGAAAATTAAATGTAACACCAGCACGAAGAAAGTCATGGAAAAGATTGTGTCCGTGCTGATGCTGTTGGTGAGCGTGTGAAGCAGGGGCGAAAAGATGAAGCCAAACACGAGCACCGCGAACGCAGTCTTCGAATCTTCCACAAACTTTGCCAGCTGTATGTCACGGCCAGCGTAGATGAAGTAGCCCAGGATGGTGCCAATTGCCGACTGGCCAAATAGCACCTTCGCTCCGATCCGTTCCAGGTAGAGATGATGAAATACGATCAGAAATGCAGTCACGACCGAGATTTGCTGGCTGAGGCGGGTAGCACCGATGAAGGCTTCCTTTGCGGTGTACATTTGCAGGTTCACGTTCGTTCGCATATCCTTCAGGAAGGACGGATCGGTATAGTTGTCCTCGTATTCGGCGTTTTCGTACAAATTTTTCTTCCATGGTTTACGGCTGGTGGCAGGAATTTCCATCGGGAACGCTTGTTGTTTACAAATGTATGTGGAAGAATGGTTTGTTTACGTTTCTCTGCTTTTGACAATGCGGTTGGCAATACGCGCTGGATTAGATTCATTTCTTTTCAAGTAAATGTATGTACTATTCATTTAACATTCTTTTTACGATCTCATTTTGTGTTTTAATGTGTGATTTTTGATTGAATAATTGTGTTTTAATGATATATATAAGGGCATGGAATCTATTTAATAATAGTATCTACACCCAAAAACACATTTTCAAAATTTCAAAAAACGAAAGCGATCTATTTTAAACTCTGAGAACTCTATCATAGGGTTATACACAGCTCACACAACAACATCTGGCGACCAAGGTAATCATATTGATAGTTTTTCTCTAAACCTTGACTTTAATGCTGTCAGCGTACGATACGTCAACGTGTTGTTACCGGAGGTGGATTGCAAGCGCTTTGAAGGCCGTCTATTTCTTTAACAAACAATTTTACGAACAAAAATCGGTACAACTACAACAGTTTTCGTGCTCCGTTCCATAGGCAGATTATTGAATTTACCATGAACAGGTAGCGTAGCAGTGCCTGAGTACTGAGGAACGGCCAACACGAACGTCACGACGATTTCAATGTGCTGAGCAGGTTCGGCTGCCTCCTCGTGGTAGAGAAGCATTTTAGTGGCAAAATATATAATGGAAGATGAAGACGATCCTGTCGTGGAAGAGGTAAATAACGAATCATTGTGCATTCGCTCGCAGGCAGCATAGTTTTTATCCTTTCACCGTGTCTACTATGCAGATTCCGGTATACCTTACGAAAGCACTAGCAGAAAATTTATACGTACTGCAGTACCCGCACAAGTCAGCGTCATCCACGTTCGACGATGGCCAGGTGGTGAATTGTTGTGTGAAGCCTATCAACCAACAGGTACAGAACGTTGGTGCCGATGTTCCGAAAGACTCCAACACGATTAATGTCTATCTCCCTTTTCCCGTTTACACACAGATCAAAGTAGACTATGCCTTGAACACCGCATCCAAGAACTATGACACCTTCAAAGGGGAACAGTTGGCACTCGCAGCCGACGGTAAGCAGCGGGACAAAGGCCAAAAGCTTACGTTCCGCAGCGGTACGATGGACAAACAGTCGTTCCTGAGCACGAAACCGATCGACGACGTGAGCCGGTACCTGGTGTGCGTGCTGCAGGACGGTGAGATGCATGCGACCCCGCTCAAAGGAATCGGCTTGATGCGGCAAATGTTTTCCTACTTCGACAAGCAGGACAAGCGCACCAAGGCGGAACAGAAAGCGGAACAGGATGCGGACGGTGGTGCGGCCGACGAGGAGGAGGAACTGAAGCAGGTGACGGTCAAGTTTGCCCGGCAGGAAAATGAAAAGGTGCGCAAGGCGCGCGAAAAATCGTTCAACTATCTTTCGAAGCTGGAAGCAGAAGAACCGTGGTGTGAAACGTTTTGGCACGAGAAAACGTCCGCTACGGCGGAACTGGAGCGCCAGAAGTTGGTCAGTAGTGGTGGTGCGAGTGGCCGATTCGAGACGGATAATGCGGCGCTGAACGTTAAACCGGTAGAGTATATGGATATGTTGATAAGCAAGGAGAAAACGGACCGAAACATTGATTCCCTGCTGCCGAGTAGAGTGATCTGTATGCACAAGCTAAAACAGCTTCCACTGCAGGAACAGCTGAAAGTCATTCTCACCGATGGTAAGCAATTACGGAGAATAGGGGATTTAAAATGGTTTAAAACTAAAAAAAAAACTTTTTCGCTACAGCTAAAGTAATCACATCGCAACAAATACTCGAACTGCTCCCAGATCGAACGTTAGCCCCGGAAAAGGTACGCCGACTGTTGCCACAGGTCGGTTGGCTTATCCGTGGGAACTGGGTCGTCCAGTCGGAACACATCTACCCCGACGGTAGCGTATCCGGTACGAATGGTGTCGCAGCGGAACAGATGCGCAAAGCGCGCGATTACATTATGTTCCGCTTTACGAAATGTGATAAGCTCGAGCGGCAACAGTTGGTCGCTACCACGCAGCTGCCGGCGGAGGAAATACGCGAGATACTGTGCACGATAGCGAAGCTAAACCCGGCCGACCGTACCTGGAGCATGCTGCTGCCACCGAACGAAGGGTTCCAGTGTGTGGACGAGCAGGAGATCAGTGATCGGCAGGGCGCATTCTGGACGGCCCGGTCGGATAAGTTTAACGAGATGGAACGGAATAGTAGCGGCAGTGGCGGTAGTGGTGCGGGTGCATCCACATCGAAACGGATCCGGAAACGTTCTACCCGCGATAGTTAGCTAAGCCGGACACACACGAAATTTGATTCTTGTAAAAGACACACACACACAGACACATTAGCACAGGTGAACGCACATAGTGGCGAGGTGTTTAGTGTTGAGTCCTCTATCAACAAAATCTGCCAACTAAGGCACTATTGAGGCAAATTTGTATTGCAAAATCCCTCAGTAGTGGTTATTGAGACAGTTTTGTCAGTAGGGTCTAGTAGCACTTTTTACTGTGTGGTTCTGTGGTACCACGCACACTTAGGAGTGCTGTGCAACTATGGTGACGCACTGGCAGAATGGCTTACTAGACTTAATAATATCACGTAGTTGGATAGTCGGTCCTCAATACGGGGGGAACCACACTTATTGTGCTAGCGTACAGTTTTTGTGGTGCATGAATTTACGATCTTTCCCGAATTAATGGAAAACTATGAAGGCGATTAGATTAGAGAGAATCCACTGTAATTGTGGGGCATCGCAAAAACTGGGCTGTACCACTAAATTCGTGGTACCACAAAAAATAAGCGTTAAGCATTAGAACTGTGGTATCAAATCAACAAAATGTGCGTGACTCACAGCGAGTGTGCTGCATTTCATCGACCAGACATTTTAGTGTGGTACCACAATTGTATTGTGTGCGTCGCACACTTTACTGTGCTGTATGTGCGTGGCAGCGTGATACGACCCATCACTAAGTGTGTGTGTATGTGTTTTTTATCGTGTCCTTTACATTCGGATAGAATTTCTCCCCAAAATCATCCCCGCCCTTCTTCCGTCTGCCAGGCAAAAAATACGATTAAGTTTCTTTTTTGTTATTTATACGAAATACACGTAAAATAGTGGACTCGCAAAACAGTCGGCTCAGCAGGAAGAATTAACCTCTAATTAAACACAGCGCAGCATCCTTCACATCACCGTACATTTCATCCCGATTGGATGGTTTCACGTGAAACAATTGACAGTTGGTGATACGCTTCAATCGTTCAATCACATCTATTCCGGCCGATTTTAACGGTACAGTTGCAACAAACCGTATGCGACCGGTTTCTACTTCCTTAATGATTGCGTCCATGCGCTCATGGAACCGGCGTGACTTTAGCTCCATTCGACCAATCTCATCCAGCAACAGTATGTCGGCACTTCTTCGGTCCAGTGCAGGAATAGCGAGTCGTTCGAACTCTTCCAGACAAACCGAGTAACGTCCAACGGTAGGATTACGGCTGGTACTGGAATTTCCGGCTGTGGTTGTTCTTGCTAGAGCTGCTCGCTGTCCATCGAACGTTACCACATCGAATCCGGTTCGATCACCCGTTTTCCCATCGCGAACCTCTTCCGTGTAAAAGCCGGCCACGGAAATGTTCTGCTTTGCTAGCTCAACGCTCAATTTACGCATTATGGTCGTTTTACCAACTCCTTGAAGAGAAAGAGCGAGAGAGAGAGATGTAAATTAATGTCGTACGTACAGGAATTGTTTAACTCTTTTGTTGGATTCCAATCGCAAAATGTTTTTTTAACTCTTAGGATTCATTTTTCCGGAATCCTACTTCGAGACATTACGAAGTAATCCGGTGCAATCTCCGATATTAACTCCGGAGTGCACTGCGGAATCAATTGCAGGTTACTGCGGATTACTATGATGCTACGATATGTCTACACAGCGACCGGCTTGTACCATGTTCTAAAGACTCCCAAAAGAGTTGTCAAAAGAATTAAATCCCGGTAGGGAGTGAGTAATAATGAATTAATTCCTTCAAAAGAGTTGTTATCCTCATTACTAATTCAGACGGATGTAAATTGGAATCGATTGAGGAAAGAAATGAAAAACCTCTACCTACCCGGCATGCCGGTCACCAGAATTAGGCTCATTTCGAGTACGTTGTTTGCGATTCTGAAGCGAAAAAAAAAACCAAGAAAATCTGTCATGTCTGTTGAGTTCTTTACTATTTAAAGGAAAAATCGAATTTTATTTCGGATTCTAGAATAGAACTAGTTTTATGCCCGTTTACAATTTCAGTCCGCGCCGGCTTTTACTGCTCGAGTTGTTGCTTTGTTATTACAAAAAGGCTTACTTTATTTTACATCGATCTGCTACGCGATTCGCTTCCTGGCTGATATTATTGTTATTTACATAATTTTGCTCCTTCCTGTTTTATTCACGATCCCGCTTGCCAGTTGCTTCTAACAACCTTTGCTCGCCATGTTTTCCCTTTTTTTCTTCTTAGTCTAAGAATTATTCCAACGAAGATAAAGAAAAACCATTTCTACGCGCGCATTCCAACTACTGTGTGCAGTCGACAATAACAATTTATATGAAAAAAATAAGAACCGTTTTCCGACGTGACGTCACTTGGAGGATCGAAATTGCAGCAACCGCTGCTTAGGGGTTTTCGTTGCTACGACTTGCTCTCCTCCCAACTACCAAAAACGCATTCCTGTGCGCCGATCGTTGTTGCTAAGTGAAAACGGAATCCATCAGCAGCATCTCAGTTGACAATGATGAATAATTACATTAATAACTATAAATTCTACTCTAATCTGCAGGAGATGGCATTCTTCCGCGTGAGATGTTTTGAAAAGTTCGATGCTGTCACTCAGCATTCCATTGCCAGCGAGTTGGAATTTTCATTGAATTCAGGCATTTCCGGTGCAGGCATCGCAATACTATTGTCGTCGTGCGCTAGATCTGCTGGATCGTTCGATTCATCGTCCATGCCATGATCACCACCGCTGGCATCCCCGTTGGCGGCCATCTCGTCAGCCGGCGTTTCCTCACCATCCAGCATCCCGTTCGGTGGACCACCAGCAACCCCGTTCACCGGTGCATCGTCCCAATTAATCTTGAACCGTGTGACGCGCGGCTTCGAGGCCAATATATTACGCGTCATCTTGTGGAACAGCGGTCGTGGCGGAGGATTTTCACGCATTTCCGCATCCGCGTACTCGTTGTTGATGAAGTACCCGACGCGTACAAACTCCTGCCCACGGTAGGAGCAGGTTAGCAGCACCACCGTCACACCGACCGCGTCCTGCTCCGGGATGCGGGTCACGTTCGGTGGATCGGCCTGGAACACGAATATATGCCGGCCTTCCGGTACCGGTCCGACGTAGATCGTATCGAGCACCTGGTCGAACTCTTCCGATTCGGCCGAACCGACGTAGATCATCTTCCACTCGAGATCCTCCTTCAGCTCTTCGATGCACTCGAACGTCAGCTCGAACTGGAACGGGTTCAGGAAGCTGCTGGGATTATCCAGCACCACCACGTTGGTGATGTGCACTTTCGCCATCGCTTCTATTTGGTGCCGCTGCTACTTTGTGATTCGTTCGTTACCGTGCGCTTTGCACGCCAGAATGGAAAAGCGCTGCGTTATGCGAAATTCCTTCTAGAATTATCCCACAAGTACTCTGCGCCGCTGCTATCCGGCGACACACAAAAACAAAAGAGTGTCCGTCCCCCACGTAGTTTGGTAGAAACGCGCACTTCAGACTAGCGCTACTTGCCGGTCTGCTAGCGGAATGGGTAAATCTATCCTTCCAAGGACTATATTTAGTAAGAACGAGCGAAAATCTGAATAAAACTCGGTGGATAATTCTATTTTTTTACCTTCCGAGCACAAATACACGCGACAGCACAAAGGACGACAAAATATCAACATACGCACAGCAAATTTTCCCGCTCTGCCTACTTCGGTTGGCTTATGCTGTTTGTGCCAAGGTGCATAGAGATTCGATCTAAACGTCGCTGCGTGTGACAATTGGTGTCAAAATACTAGGTTAATTAGAAAGTTGATGCAGTTTTAAAACGAATTTTTGTCGATTTTTTAAAATAGTTTTCAGGTTCAATTTTGAATTTCTATTCAATACTTCTATTCAATATTCAATACTGAAGAATCATGAGTAAAAGAGAAAAAGGCTTCCCTTCCTGGCGAAATATGTTCGTTATTATGCGAAATACGCCTAAAAGTATGAAAAGCGCAGCACATATAGCTAAAGATACACAGTATGATGTTAGTGTGGTAAAAAATAATTGGATCAATTTGCAGAAGAATCTTCCCATCGTGAGAATTTCTTCCCATCATGAGCTTTAGTTTTAACATCATTATGCTTCTAGGCATCCTCGATAGGCCGAAGGCGGATTATCACGGCCGATATGTAGACCTTAGCCCTAGTAACATATTCATAGAAAACTTGGTTACGGGCTTACATAATCGGGACTCTTAATTATAAGCCAAACATTTTGGAGGGCTAGACACTTAATAAAATGCATGTTTTGCTTCACTTTTCATATTCTATTTGTTGTCTAGAAACCGTTCTAGGCAATAATAAACAAAGTATTTACCGAACGAGTTTTTGGCACACCGGAAATACACTGTCCAATAAAAACGACATCTCACAGTACTGCACACAAAATATTCTACGGCCTTCTAGAGTCTTTCGACGAATCAACAAATACTGCATTCTCTTCAGGTTATGAAGAACAGCATGTATGAAGTTGCAATTTAAACTTTAGACATATATTCCTCAAATTTATTCATACATTTTTTTACTATACCATTGTGCAACATACGCGATATGTGTTGCGTTTTGCATACATTTGGGCGTTTCTTGTGAATGTTGAACAGGACGTGGGCCTTCTCGAGTCTTTTTTAACATTTCTGCAATACAAACTAAGTATATTACTGCGAAATCATCTCGCTAGTTAATTTTCAAAAAATTTTGCATGCCTGCCAAGTTCCAACATTTTTTTCTTTCTTGCCTTCAATCATAGTCATGCAAATTTCTTTCGTAAGCAATCATTTACCACTTCAAAATGTTTCCATTTCAATATGCCAGCTATTTTATTCGCACTTCTTTTATTTTGCGGTTATGCGCCACTATGCAAATTTCTATTGACCAGTAGTTATTTTTCTATGTGTGTTGGTGTACTTTAAATGTTGGATTTTTTCATGTTTGTGTTCCCCGTCCACCAAACCATTCAAAACAATGTTACGTGGCAAAACATAGGGACTAGTAGCAAGCGGCGCTAAGGCGTACCATGCTACAACCCTACCATCGTGTCGTCCATCGGTGTGTTTAAAATTATCCTACTTTTTTATGTCGTTCACTTGCCTTTACTTCACCCGAACGGACAAAGGACTGGCGGAGAAAAAGTGTTTTCTGTTTTGTTAAACTTTCTCCCGCGCCACAATTGTTTCTATCATTTCTAGATAAAGTTTCGCGTTATCTTTACTTTGTGTGTGGTTTGGGTTTTGTAATATTTTGCTATACTATGCTTGCATCACAATTTGCACTGCATGCAAAAACAATCATCCCATTCATTTACTAATACAAACATTGTTATCATCCACACGGGCCCGTGTTAATTTGCCGACGCCCCGATCATCATATTATCATATTGTTGAGGTGGAATATAATTGTTGTTAATGTTAATTGTTTTGTTCGTTTTGATTTTATCGATTGCACGCCACGTGTGTCTTCTTGCGAGATCACATCTTCCATTAGCATATCTCACCAGACCATAAAACGGACGCAATCAAACGGATTTTGCACGAAATAAAATATTTTTAATACACACTAGCAAAATACTGTATGTCACCCACACGCAGAGGCAACAATTCATACACAACTAAGCGCGGACCGTATCATATGCAATCAGGTGTGCTTTTGGAGTACGCGATTAAGTAAACTTGCGATGCATTTCTCTCTTTCTGTCTTGATTGTACGCCAACCACTCAATCGAGTTGAGTCGTTCGACTGGTTTTAAAAGGATTCTACAGCATCTACAGCCTCATCCTCCGAGAGAAAAAAAAGAACGATTCCGTTACACCTGCCGATGATTACACCTGCCTGACACTGCTGTAAAGCACAATTCTCCCACTTAACGGTTCAACATCGGTCTAAGTTGAAATTTTAATGGTTACACACGCTTGTAAAACTAAGCTCCAATAACGTAACAACGTTCCCTGTCTGTTCGCTAAGTTTTTTCTTTGTTCTTTTGTTTGGGGGGTTAGAAGGGGGGGGGGGGGGGGGGTAATTCTGACCACTTAACCAAGCAGCTATAGTTAGGGTAGAGTAACCCATCTAAACGATAAATATAGAAATATATGTATAATAGTGCGTACCTTATTACAGTACAACGGGATATAGTTTGAGCCCAGCACCGTCAACCACATCCCAGCGCTGCTATGAAATTCGTTTTTAAAAATTGCTCGCATCTTCTCTTCGCTCGTTCTCTCTGTCTTCCTCAATCTCTCAGATTGCAATTTCGATTATTGCACATCCGGCAAATAAGAACACTTTCTGCGGATTTGAAAGGAACAGAAATGGGATTGAAAACTATTAACAAAACGTCCGCACACAACCACTCCCTCTCTCTCTCTCTCTCTCTCTCTCTCTCTCTCTCTCTCTCTCTCTCTCTCTCTCTCTCTCTCTCTCTCTGGATGTGTGTGTGTGTGTGTGTGTTTCATTTACAGCACACACTACAGACGCTTGTTTTGCTCCTTTTTGCTACTAAATATATTACGTGTATAAACTATTCTCTTGCATTTCTGTCCCTACTGGATGTTTGTCCTCATGTCTCACTCTAGATTAATTAATGCCGTACCTGTTCTGCTCAGCTCAGCTCATAACACAACGAGGGTTTTGCGCACTAAATAAGTAACTCTTCTCTCTCTCTCTCTTTGTATGTTTGTGTGAAATAAAGGCAACAATTTGAATGTCCATCACCAGCCTTCCTTCCAAGCGGTTGCTTCCGGTTCCACGGTTCTTGCAGATAGGATAAACGTTATCCAACTACCATCAACAATTTGTAAACAAAACTCCTAAAATCACCAATCGCATTGACGTCCTCGGCGTCCATTTTCTATCTTTTGGTTTAATCCTACAAGATGAAAATCAAACTGGATAAGATTCTACGACATCGGGAAGGGAAAAATCGAAACTAAACTACTCCTGGCGAATTATTGCCTACTGCCTTATCCATGTGGTTCACTGTATCGCGTGGTGATGATGGTGCTTGCACTGGCAGTACAGATTACGCAACGGTGAACCGGTTCCGGTAACGTAACTCTCCAACAAACTGCATGCCGGTGGCATCACAGCCAAACTACTGTACAATCTTTGCGTAGTAGTGGTTAAATTACCGGACGATAAATCCGCTCCGTTCGATTGTTGTTCGGCGGTCAATGTCAAATGATCTTCGTGCTCATCACGAACAACACTAGTATCGCTACCATGGCGACGCGTTCGATACAGCCTACTCGATTGCAGATTCAACAACAACTTGCCGTCCAGCGGAACCGTTTGCCTTTGCACGTGATTAACTCCATTGCTTCCGGTTGCTTCCTTTACTCGGTTACCTTCTCTAGATACGACTCCGTTCACCTGCCTTTCGGTGCCGCGCGTTCCGATGGATGATGATAGATGGGCCTTAGGGTTGGTACTGTTTAAGGGATTTGTCTGTCAGACAGTAATTTTTGGCAGCGCATCGTCGTTCGATGCTGTTCGATTGTGCTGATCAAGCAGAGAACCTGTGCAAGGGAGAAAGAAAGAGAAAGAGAGAGAGAGAGAGAGAGAGAGAGAGAGAGAGAGAGAGGCACATTAGCAAGTGTCCGTGATGCTCCTCGATAGTAACCATCTTACCAGATTCTACATCGTTCCCGCTTCTGGAACTTCTTTGGCGGCATAAGAAGGGCGAGGGTGTCGGTGATGATGGTTGATTCTGTAACGATTCCGATAGGGAAAAGTGAAGCAAACAATATTATTATGAACCCATTATTTTTGCACGATTTTCTTCCAGGAGATCTTCAGAACAGAATAGTGATCAGATCGCAAACACCCGAAGAAGATGGCAGAGCAACAGCTTCACTCCTTGCTGTCAGGAGAGTTAAAGCTTCCGCAGCCAACCTTCACCAACCTAGGTTGACTCGTTAGAGAAGGACACTTCGAGGAACATTTCCAATGAGTCAGTTCAGGTCCTGACATGAGCAGACATCAGATAATAGAGATATGCGACAGGGACTGTGGTGAGTTTAACAGACAGCAAACTAAGCAGCTGCGGGAGGCCCCCGAGCTAAGGTAGATGCAGTGGAATGTTTTATGGTATGCAAAATCAGCGGTCGTGGGGTTTTTGCGTCTTCCTCGTAGCGGAAACACAAGGACACTGGGGCCCCCAACTTCCACTTTTCCGAGCCTCCTAGGGGCAAAATGTGCCACAGCTCAGGGATGATGTACAAAAAGATAATAACCTTTGAAGGTTCAAAATTTCCCCCTATTTTGTGTTAAAAGTCAGATCTCTGTCATACTACAGCATCAGAAATCAGGGATGAACAGCACTCAAATATAGGAACAATTACAAGTTCTATCAGGTGTAAAGTGATCTCTCTGTACACTAGACTCTCTGGTGGGATGGTCATGTCATGAGAATAGCACCGGACGACCCAGTTCGTGAAGTCTTTTTTTTTAGGCTATACATCTAGGGACAGAGATACTATTAAGAGGACGGAATTTAATCAGCAAGTAAATAAAAGCCATCAACGTTGGTTCACAAACGGTTCCATAGGGTTTTATTACAATCATTTCATTTGTTTCTTGTACGACCACTGCTGTGAATGTATGTGTGTTTTATGAGAAAGAGTAGATCGTTTCTAATGCTTGTTTGCTACCAAGTAACGTGTAGTATTCGGCATGTATGTTCTACAATGTTTTTTTTTATTATTTCTCGTTTCGTTTTTAGGTAGTTGAATAAATCGAAAGGAAAGGATCGCTCTTGTATGTATGCTGCTTAGTTAGATGAATGATGATAGATTAGGTTTAGTGGCATTGATAGAATATATATATAATATAATATTGATGAATAATCGCTATTCTCTCTCTCTCTCTCTCTCTGTCTTTAATGTCAAAGTTTTTCGTTTTTTTTCTATGTGAATGGTTTCTGTTTTGGAAGGATTCTCTAATGTTATCGTTTTATTTTATTCGCCCCCCATACTGTTTCGCCACTTATTGCACATGCTGTATTTCGTTCCAGCGGATCCCACCACAGGACACTGAGTCTTGGAGAAGTTGGGAAAAATAGTTTTCACAACGCACACAAAACATCGCAGACAAGGGATCGGGCATCACAAAAAGTAGGGACACAACAATCTTATGTTTCAGCACGTTGGCTACTTTCTTCATCCATCATCATCCGTATTGATCAGTCGATTTGTTCTCTCTAGGAAACGTTTATATATATAATATATACGAATAGAGTTGATAGGTTTAGCTCTGGGTTTTCTCTTCGTGTTTAATCTGTATGGTATTATCCTCTTCTTGTTAAAGTGTTATTTGAATCAGCCTTTAATAGTGTTTTTCATTTATTTTTTTAAATTTCTCGTTTCCCATTCTCTTCCTTCCTCTTTCTAATCTACTTTTTCCTTTTTCGTATTTGCGTGTTTCATCAACATAATTATGATAGCTCAACAAAATAACAGAACATTATAAAAAACACCTATGTCTTCATCTGCTTCCACATCTTAAGCACATATAAAATAAACCACTCTTTCTCTCTCTCTCTCTCTCTCTCTCTCTCTCTCTCTCTTTCTCTCTCTCTGTCTCTGTCCACTTTCTTAAGAGTTTCCGGTTCCATGTAGAGCTCTCCGAAGGAGCTTTCGTGATAATAGTTCAACATATCTCTTCCTTTTCGTATAGTTCGTCCACTTTAATACAGCACACAGCAACGTACTATGCGGCTAAAGTAGAAAACAAATTCAAAACAGCTTCTCGATCTCGCAACATGGCTTTAATGTGTGTGTGTGTGCAGGAGCAATTAAAATAGTTCTAAATTATCGTAATAGAAGTGTGTGTGTGTTGTTAGCGGGAGAACGATTAACGATTAGATTTTTTTTCCAAGTATAAAGACAAATATACGCTCACTTCCCGCTTTTCGCTGTCTGGCGAGCGCTTGTAGAACGTGTGGAACCGAATGATGGGCACGTGGGCACGTTCCCACACATCGTACCTTCATTTGTTTTCCTTCTACAATATAATCTTCTACCATTTTATGTATATATACTCTTCTGTGTTACAGCCTATCGCAAAGAATGCAACGTTTCTTTATATTATTTTCGTGTATTCCTGTCTTCCTCTATTTCTTTTTCTCTAGAGTTCTTCGGTTCTTTCCAAAGTACAAAGTCTTTTTAATTGCAATATAATTCGTAACCTGGCAAACATCCTCCGGGATGTGTCTCCGGTGTCTTTACGATTTTGAGCGTTCTCGCCGCCGGATGTTAAAGTTAACTTAGATACATGGGTATATCAATATATGTATGCTGTGTCTCCCCTTTGTTGTGGTGTCTTCATCTACCAGCCTTTAGGTCTGCTCTGCGGATTTCACGGTTGCACAGCTTTTTTCCTTTTTTTTTACAGTAAAGTCTGTTTCATCATCACAGCTAAAAAACGCGTCTCACAACTTCTTCAGTTCCTGTTTGTTGCTTGTTTTAAGTATCATCTGCGCCTCCTTTCCAACCCATACATAATATATATCTATTTCACTGTTTTTTTCTCTCTCTCTCTTCCTCCTCTTTTTTTATATTAAATAAAACTAAACCTAATTAATGCGTCCAATACGTTCAATAAACCTTCTTCATTCCAACAAATATCTTATGAGGCGCCCCCCGGGTCCTCATGCGTCTTTTTCATCGAGTGGTGTGTGTATGTGGCCATTTTACTTTTTAGCTTTTCGTGTAATTAAACTCCCATGTCTCAGCTTAGGACTACACGGTAAAATATAACTCTCTAATAGTTTTACTCCATTTTTTTATCTCTCTCTCTCTCTCTCTCTCTCTCTCTCTCTCTCTCTCTCTCTCTCTCTCTGCTCTTGTGTTTGATCACCTCATACTGTCTCTGCCTAATATCCTTATTCTACTTTATCCAATAACATCATCTTTTGAGTCATCTTCTCTGTTTTCTTGCTTTTTTTGTTTCGATTTCTTCGATTGTATATATATAAATTTCATATAGTTTTATCCGCAATATAGTTGAACGTCTTCGTAATACTTTCTCTCTCTTTTTAGCAAACATATTTGCTGTCTCTGTGTGTGTGTTGTTTTATCTGCTTTTCTTTATCAAGTAGAAGAATAGTAGTAATAAATCGATTTCATACAACTTCACTTACAACGCTCTGTTATCATTATCATCTGTGTTTTCTATTTTCCTTTGCATATTTCTCACCAACTTCCCTTTCACATGTTCCCTCCTTATCCCTCCTTATCCTCCTTATCAACTTCCCTTTCACATGTTCCCTCCTTATCCATTTCTCTTGGTTTATCTCTCTTTTCTCCGTAAAATGGCAGCTTTGTTTTTGCGTTTTTTTTTTTTGTTGTTGGTTGTATTAATTTATATAAGTTATTAGTTTCGACCCCTGTTTGTGTGTTTCTTTGCGCGATATGAAAAATTCTACAAATTTTCACTACCACCACCACTACTGTTTTCCCGCAATCAGTTCAGGCTGGAAAAGCTGGTCACTTTGGTACCCTTTTCTCCGGCCATACGCTGCACGTACACGAGCCCATCGACGGTGTACACCGAGTGGAGCAGTCCGAGCCGTTTGCGTCGTACCGCTTCCGCCATCAGCTTCTGATTGTATTTGGTCAGTACCTCGTTCACGAAAAATCGGCGATCACTGGCAAAACCAATGTCCGTCAGCCGAAGGACACGTTTCGCTTGGTACGCACGGTAGAACTGATCGCGTAACGTTTTAAACATAAACTCCACTACGATCGGTGCCGGCGGGGAGATCGGTTCGGCTGGTCCTCCGTTAGTGGAATCGGTGGGAAGTTTTTGTCCTCCGGGACGCGGTGTCAGAACCCGACGGTTTGCCGCACCACCCGGCGCACGCTGCCGCCGGATGTCTACCTGCGGAATGTCCTGTTCGCTGTACTCAAGTGCCCGGCACACGGCACGAAAGCATTGTTGTAGATCTTCCCGCTCGCGGTGCGGTATTCCGATTAGCAGTAAATCGTTCCGCAACAATGCACGATCCGTACTGTCTATGTTGAGCTGCACGTCCAGATGTATCTGTTCGACACGCTTCCCGAGACGATCGATACGCCGGTGCATGTCTGCCTTTATCTTCACCACACTGTCCAGCAGCTTGTCCAGCTTTTGCTCGAGCGTTAGCACAACCGGACGGTCCGTTTCCAAACACGCAGCAGCAGCAGCAGCAGCAGCAGTAAACGTCGGAATGGGAGTGCCGGAACGCTCCAGACTACACACAACCGGCGATGGTGAAACCGGAACCGGCCCAGACAGAAAACATCCCGCGGTAGGGTGCTGATGTTGCGACACATTACCAACCACGGCGACCATGCTCGGCGACGCATCAGCTTTTGTCCGTTGTTGATCCCACCGGTGCTCCGCCGCATCGCATACCGGCCGTTCTCTCCTACCCGTCACCGGCAATCCCTTCTGCTGTTCGGTGAATTTTTCCTTCGTGTGCAGTGGTGGTTCCGGTGCAGCCGTTGCGTCTGCGTGCAGCATCAATTCATCGTCGTCGTTGCTAGTCGTCGTATCGTCGTCGGCAATAGCTATAATTTCCCCGGCTAGCGACGAAAACTCTTTCGTTGCCGTGTGATGCAGCAGTGATGCAACTGCAGCCACCACCGTCTTGGTCCCACCACCGTGCTGCTGCTGCTGCTGCTGCTGCTCTTGGTCTTCGTCGCGTTGTTTCGCCGTTGTATCGCCGCCGCCCGGCCGGTTTTTGTGCGGGCACACTTCATCCCGCTTTGCCAGCTCGCCATCGTTTGATTGTGCTTCCTTGGTCGCTTCCCGGATGGCCAACAGTGCCATCAGATCCTTCACCAGCCGGCTACTGTCCCGGTGCACTAGCTCCTTCACCATTACCAGCGATGCGGCTGCGGTGGCCTTACTTTTGCTACCTACTATTTTCTCGCCTGCGGCCGTCGGTGGTTCCCTTGGTTGGGACCGTTGTCTGGGGCTTGTTTTCGAAATGATAACCGTTTCACTCATAGCGCTTGCTTTGCCACCATTAAACTAGTAACCACTTTAACACCTTCACTTCAACAGTACCATCTACAAAAATCGCTAGTTTTAGTTCCAAGCAAATATCTTCACCCTCCCTCGCGTCTAAAACAAAATCTCCATAACAAAATGGTTGTGTGTCCCCGTATTTCTATTGGCACGCAACTACTACACTGTGCGTCTATTTCACCAGTGTTCGAAGGAACAGTCAAGTAAAATGGAAGCAAAAAAAGCAACACTTCCACAATATTACTCCCTTTCTAGTAGTTCTTTCTTGGTAAAGCACAACTTGGGAGGAGACACGACGACTCGCGGGAAGGGGACACAAACGACGCGACGGTCCTATAGCTTTCAAGGGCTGTGACGGTCTGTATATATTGGGCACCCCGTCTAGTCTGGCGCTCGCTGGTGCACTACTGCCAACGATTGACTCGACTTGCCCACTTTCTACGGCCGTGCTACTATTTGCCTCGTTCGTATGCACCGGAAAACCCGAACTGCATACACTCGGAAAAGTGTCCGCCGCTTTCACTTGCCGTCAGCGTCGGCACTGGTGTGTAGTACGTGCCTGGGGAACGTTGATGCACTGGCTTGTTTGGTCGGTTGGCTGGCTGGCTGGCTGGCTGGAAAACTCCTCTTCTTGCCGCAAATATGCTGTGGAATGTGTTGTGTGTTAGGATCTATCCCTCTGCCCTCTCCACACAAGAACTCCGCTCTTCGGGTGTTCGGGTTTTTAGTTCGTTCGTGCATTCGCACCCAAGCGCAAGCATCCATATCCCGGTTCTTCCTATAGCCGCGCTTTAACCCGCCGGCGCAGTGCATAAACGCCGATGCCTAGGCAGACTGCTGGAGCTAGTAAACAAAGGGTGGGCGCAAACGGAAGCACCAAAAAAAAAAACATACACACACATACGCGAATCCAGCCGGTGGTGGTGGTGCACTATTTCCGAATGGACTATATCTCCCTAGAAGCTGCTCTGCCGGATGTTGTTTATTTACCATCGCGACTGAGTAAATCGATAAAGACACAGGCGTTGTTTTGATAGACAAACAGTCACACTCCCTCATGGTCGGTGGGTGGGGACACAGTAGTAGCAACGAGTTTTCGATAGGATCTTTTGTCTGATTACCTATATTTCAAATTGATAAATTTAATCAACGGACACTAACGGACAGGTAAGTAGTAGGATGTTGGATCCTACCAGTAGCTTACAAATCATCCGATGTTAAGAAAAAATATCGCTAATTATAGTAATAATTCTATAACCATTAAACATACCATAATTTTCCTACAATCAGCTAAAAATTTTACCCAAAAAAAAAAAAAAACACGGACGTACAAAACGCCCGTGTGTTCCCATTTCCTTTTCAACCGGTGTGAACCCGGAATTGCCAATGCACACACATCCAAGCTTTCCTTCTGCGCAAACGCATCCTCTCCTTTTTTTTTTGTTGGTTCCTTTCACCACTCCATTCCCGGCATCGGGATAGTCGCTCCAGAAACGATGTATGGGATGCATTTGCAGTCGGGAACGTTAGAACGTGTACGGTGATCCGTAGGAGAAGCAGGGAATGGTGGCGCGCGGTTCTACTTTGCCAGACAGGAAGGCGAGAGCCAACGCTCGCCATCGGGCTAGATCTGGAGCATTCTATGAAGCGTTGCATTGCTTTGTCCCTCCAGCCAGTCAACCCGTTCTTTCTTTCCTATCAGGCTCGCTGTTGGCTGAGGTTGCAGCAAATGTGCAACACCAATACCATCAACGTCAGCACAAATTGCACACTCCAAGCGGCAGCACGAGTCCAGACAATGGACAGCAGCAACCGTACAGACAGACGGGCCCTGCAGAATGTGAAACGCGCGTGGAACAGACCCAAAGAATACAAAAAAAAAAAGGACTCAGGAGGTATATGTACATCCCTACTCTGCCATTCGCTAATATTAAAGCACCAAATTACGTTAATATGTAACAAAATGTTGTTACTTTCTTGTGCAATAATCGCACACAGAGACACGGGTGTGCAGATAAGGGCGAGACAGCGCCAGACTTGATGCGGTTGTCGCTAACGTACAGCGTTGGACAAAGCAATAAGACCAGCTTGTTTGAATAATGTAAAGTAGTAAAGCGATTTACAAAAAAATTACTAATTCATCGGGGAATATGTTTTGTTTGATTATTTTTCTCAAAGCGATCCCTAAAACTATTAATCTCTCATCCGACAAAATGTTAGGTATGATCGTAAAATGCAGCAGAAATTATGGACCCAGACTTCGTCGTCCGGGCGCATTACCGTTGTGAATATTTGATATGGGAGTCAGAACGGCCAGACGGTCAGTCAGTACATTCAACATAAAACCAAATTGTGAAAGCAAAATAGAAGTTTTGATACAAAATTTGGGGTTCATGCGAAATTTTCTCAAAATTTAAGACGGAGTTGATGAAAAGTAAGATACTTTTCATCAACTCCTGTCAGGTTGTCAAAAGTTCTCAGCAGTGTCCAAATTTCTTGGCAAATTTCGTCGCAGTACATTAGAACAGGATTCAATCATTCTTTTTCAGACGTTTCCTGGGTCGGCATAACACCCCGTTACCTTCTTATAAAATACGACGCCAAATGCTTGGCTTGGAGTCGTTAGAAAGGAGACGAGGTTGTCAAGGCCCTCTCTATTGGTGAATTGCTCTTCGGTGTTACCGGTTTCTGGTAACTCTAATCCAGAAAACAATGGTAAAGTATTTTTTTGACTCCTGATATCGCACCTCTTCCTTACACGCCATCCAATCTCCTTCTCTTTAACCTTTCCCCATCCTTTGACAACAAGATGTCCGAAAAAAGTGGAAGCGACACCTTATTACTTAGGTCCCAGCTTTCGGCTGACGAAGCTCCCGGAGCGCGAAACGAATATTCTGTTCCATGATTCATCTTAAATTAAATCCATTTGGATTAAGTGTAGCAATTAATATACTTTTCCATACGTACGTATCTCCTGTCAAAAAGTTTCAACCAAAAACAGCAATTTTTCGTGGACCGTTTCGTGGTTCGTAAGACCTTGCGACTGCATCACCCGCTTCACGTGAGCTAAGACACTAAATACCATACTAAAATAAAATAAAAAATAAACCCATTTCCCATCAATTTACGCACAAAAAATATCTCGTCTTATTATTTTGGCCAACACTGTGCACCGCTTATCTGCTCGGCGGATTTATCACCTTACTGTAAAGCGTCTGTGTAATATTTTACGGAGCAATTTTACAAATCTGCAAATGGCGCGTTCTCGTTGAACAGGGGTTTTCATTTATTTCACTACAAAATAATACTAATAATTTGACTACGCTTCGTTTGTTTGTACTGCCGAGGTAGTTAATCATCGTACAACGGAACCAGCCTATTCCACCCCAAACCACTTGCGCGCACAGACTGCTACTTATCTGCCATCTTTAAGATCATTCTTTACTTCCTAATCATTCTTTACTTCGTTATCGTTGTCGGTCGAAAGCTGTATCTGTTTCGTCCAATCATCTTACAACGCTACACTTTATGTATGTAGTGTTTTTTTCGCCTATGCTGTCCACCGGTCGTCTATAGTTTACCGTGCGTTGAACACGTTCAGTGGTATTTTTTTTACATGCTTTTACTTTTACTAACCCGGCACTTCGCTGTCGATCGCAAGATTCTACGGCCTCGCGATGTGAAAAGTTGTGAGCAAAATATTAAATACTTAGTAGCTACAAAGTTTGCTACATCGTTTCTGTTGTTTTGCGTTCAACTGTAAACTTTTATAAAAGTAATTTTAGAATATATAAAAAAATATGATCGTCAATTGAAGAGGAGCTGCTTGCTTTAGGCGCACAAATTATCGTTTCACACTATACTTCGCATGTGGTTTTATAAATGTAAAACCAATATGTTTCTTCTAATAGACAAAGTGTACGGAAAATATTACCTAATTTAATTCTCTTTTATGACCTATGACTATATTTTTGAATTTAGTTCCTTTTACTGTTTTGCCTGTAACCATTTTGTCTTCCCCCGGGGGGCAAAATGATCTAGCTAAACCCATCTACCACCTCCAACAAACCCAATTGCACCAGATCCTGCCGGTGAAGAAGGTGGGTCAAAATAATCATCAAAATGCCCATCATATCAATAAACCGAAACGCATACACGCTTCATCACACACGCACGCACATATAAGTGGCCTTTGGCTGAGAGAAAAAAATGTACTCATTTCCCACGTCTCCCCTTTTCCACGATATCTTTCGGCTGTTTGCTTCAACTTCGTTGTAGGATTTAGTTTTTTTGTTTTGTTTTGTTTTTTTGGTCCAGGTTCAATCCTCCTCTTCATCGTCTAGTTGTTCCTGCTTCACCAGCATTACGCCACGACGCTGCCCCGAACCAGGCAACAGTGCATCGGTAGCATTCGATTCGCCAGATATGCCTGGTTCCCCGGCAAACGAGCTCTCCGGCTGGTCGCCTTCAAAAGCTCTACTAGTGCCGGATGGAGTGCATGAGTCCGTTCCCTTATCGATTACCACCACCGGCTAACGAGGATACACGGAGTACGCAGGTGTTGTTTATTTGAGCATCCGGTTTGTTTGTTTGTATTTTTTTTTAGTTCAAGTTTTGATTTTCGTTGAAAATAGGCAAAACAAAGAATAAAAAAAATCGTCGTGCGACCCCCGTGTTAAAAGAAATGGCCAAGGTGAGAGAAAAATAAAGAAAAACAAAAAGAAAACATAAGAATAATGCGTAGAAAAGAGGGAGAAAAACGGCACACAAACATTGACACACACGAACACGAAACGAAAAAGACAACGTGTCACGGTTGACTGGAAGAACGCCATTAACGATCATTATTGACTCTAGTTCTTTACTGTACTGTCCCCCGCGATATTCTCCTCGCCCCTTATCATTCTTTTACCCAATATCCCCACCCCTGGGTACGTACCTTAATGTTATTGTTGTTTTGGCAGCATGTAGCTTTGATACAACTACTTTCATCCGTCGTTGGACAGTCTAGGGCACAACAGTCCTGTGTTGCACTGCCATTCAAGCTGTTTGAAAACCCGTCCGAACCTGCATATACGATTGCAATGAATCAGCGGAGGAGGGAAAAACGCAAAGAAGAAAGGAAACATCGTTATTATTACATCCTATATTCACAAGTTCCGAGCTCCTCACAGCAACGCACCTGAATAGCTATTAAGTGCCTCGATCTCAACAAACTCCGGTTGTATCGTGGTCGAGTGGATGCCCTCATTGTGGAAGAATTCTTTCACCCGTTCGGCAATCTTCATGTACTCGGACAGATTGCGGCACCGGATGTGTGCCGACGCAATGATCCGATCACCGGCCAGCTGCCACACGTGGAACTCGTGCACCGCCAGCACACCGTCCACCTTTTCGAGCAGCCGGCGCTGTATCGCATCGACCTGTATGTGCGTCGGGACGGTTTGCAGCAGTATGAGCGCCGATTCACGCAGCAAAGGCCACACGGAGTTCAGGATCAGCGCTACCAGCAGCACCGATAGGGCCGGATCCATGTACAGTTTGTACTTCCAGTCGGTGAATTTAACAATCTGCAAGAGCGAGCGAGGGAAAGAGAGCATTAGTTTCAATCTTTAACAAGCATGATTCGGATTCTTACCAACGCACTGATGATCACGACCACGCTGCCGAGTGCATCGCTTAGCACGTGCAGGAAAGCGCCACGCATATTCATCTGCGAGGAATCGTGCGAATGGCCATGGTGGGATGGTTTTTTCGCCGCCGTACCATTCTAAAGGAAAGAAAAGAAAAGCGAAAGATACAACAAACGACACATTAAAAGCTGATTATGATGACGCGCACCGATCAATCACAGTGTGACCACACACAATGTAAACACTTAGTTCTCTACCGGTTATACAGGGTATCCCGGTAATTTTTAACAATATCCCATGGTTCGTATCCCGAGGTTTTTTGACGTGTTCCCGTATATTTTTGTTCTTGTCTCGCAATTTTTGGTACGTCCCAATACATTTTTGGTTTCTCCTACTCCTACTAAATTTATGAGCATTCACTCTGAATAACGCTTTAAAGCTGTCAATATAACTTGTTTGAATTTACATCAGTGTATATAAATAACTAATTTTCACATAACTTTACTTATAAATGATTTTATACAGATAATAAATATTTGTGAACATTATTTTTAGCACGATTTAAATTGGACAGCGATGTATCCCCTTGTTTTAAGGAACACGGCAATTATTGTGAAAATGAATTATTTTCTTTATAATTCAGGGTTCCAATTTTAGAGTTCCTCAGAGTGCTCTCGCCTTGGGACGAGCTCAAAAATATATGGGAACGTGTAAAAAAAAATAATCTCGGGATACCCTGTAACTACGACGCCCGGTGTTCGAGAGCTGTGCTTCAATGTAGGATTATCGATTGTTAAAAGTGATTGATTGTATGTGTGATTGTGAGTGTGTTTCTATCGCTATGTGCCGCCGCTACAACGATGGATAGATGCTAACTATGTTGGAAGAACGGTCGCTTTAAATTTTGTATCCCAAACCGCTTATTTGCCTGTCATTAAAGTCTGGTTTTGCTTTTTACATTGTGTAACAAAAAAAAACCCTCCCTTTCCAATCGATCACTATCGATCGTTCGATAGAAGTGATTAACTGTGCCCACTACCGCCCCACCCATGGGACCATCATTATGCTTCCTTTACCTGCTGATACATGAATGATTTGTCTTCGTTGTCGTCCGTATTGCCCAGGTTACCATGCGAACCGCTTATCTGCTTTGCCTGCGACAGTCCACCACCGTGCGAATGTCCAATGTGTCCTCCCCCGTGCTCTGGAAAAAACGGGAGGGGGGGGGGGGGGGGGGGGGTTGGGGGGAGAAATACGTTATCTTGCGTTGCTCTGGCGTTATTCTTCGGCTTTCACCACGCTACTCACTGTGCAATAGGCAAAGGCCGAGCAGATTCACCAACAGTCCAATCACACCGACCGCAATCAGCAGCTCGGGCTCGTGGATATGTTCCACCTCGATGAATCTGGATATGGGTATTGGAATAAAAATTGAAACACAGTTAGAATCCACCACTTATTTAATGTGAAGCTTCAGTTTCATTAGCATTTACCTCTTACACGCCTCGATAGTAATACTGAAGCAAAGTGCCACTAAGAATACTGCATTCACCAGCGCACCGAGCACTTCCGCCCGTGCCCAACCGAATGTGTTTTTCGACCACTTCTTTGGTGACATCTGGAGAAAAGCCAAAAACCCGCCCGGGAAAGGTGGGTTAAACGTTTGTTAGTTGGTGTGTGTGAGTGTGTATTTAAAAAAGGCTCAAATTACCAGTACTTACCTTAATCGAAAGGAAGGAAATCACTAGCGCCGCTATATCACCCAGCATGTGAAAACTGTCGGCCACCAGGGCCATCGAGTTCGTCAGATAGCCGACGACGATTTCGACAAAGAAGAAAAACACCGTCAACGACATCACCGTCAAGAGGCGACATTTTTTCCCACTGAATTTGGCCATTTTGGGGTTCGCTTTTGCGTTGTTGTTTGTTACTTTGATGAGGCTCTACCCACAGCACAACATTAAATCTATCTCTGGGAAAACGCAGCACTCACTTATGCCGGTCCCTTCTCCGTGCGCGGAACGGTGTCTTGAGGTACCTGTTGTGTGCTTAAAAGGGTTGAAGTGTGTGTGTGTGTATGTGGAGGGTGTGCGTGCGTGTGTGTAGGGTGATCGCCGATTGGAATCCGGCGTCGTCTTGAAGCGTTACACGATCCGGGGCAGCATTGGGTCGTTGATCGAGCGAGCGGGATGAGTGGTACCTCCTATGGCAGAAATTAAAAGCGGAAACGGACATGGTTAGTTTTATTGCAATGCAATGTATAAGCAAAACAAAGAGACACAAAGGAAATACAGTTTTCATGCTCAATCAATGTCATCGTGCTGCTTCAACCTTCAACTTTCCCTTTCTTTTGGAAATATTCGAAGTCGGAAAAATATTTCTTCAAAGCCTTCAAAGACTGTAATGAAATTTCAAGAAAGTATACCCGATTCCTAGATATAATTCTGATTTCGGAAAAAAAATCCGTCTCCTTTCCAGATACGCATTATGCCCAGCAATACAACAAACCACGTACATACTTAAATACTTATCAGAAGCTGATCACATACATATTGCTCCCAGCAATCTCCAAAATTGAAAAAAACCAAATAGATTCGCAAAAACGAATTAACTACTGATAAATTATGACAGAATAGGGGAGGGTAGAATAATTAACTGTCCAAACACATCGGCTTCTGCTGAACATTTTATTCTAAGTTTAGATGCATTTTGCAGTAAAAATTCCCCGTTTTTGAAAACAAAATCCTCCGACGATTGAAAATAGCTTTGACACGGACGGACTCTTTGCTAAACAGCGTTCGACGAATCAGCATTCCAGTCAGACACGTCCGTTTAGTATTCGCAAATCACCAAACACAGCTGAGGACAGCCGAGATTCCGCCCGCCCGAGCAAGATTTTCTTCACGTCCATGCGCGCGTTAAAGTTTTTCCCTTCCCTTTATGTCTACATAAGAAGGACACTCTGCTACTGCAGGTCAACAACACATCCGAGCAGCGTCTGGGCCATGGGAATAGGCAAATAGTATTGTGAGTAAAGTGCGGTGTTAATTGCTCACGACTGTGAGACGTTCGCGCGATCTATCTCGTTCGGCTGACGATCATGATGAAAATTCCAACGACCGTGTGTACGAACAACCCAGACACACACCGCTACCGTATGGCAAAACAAGTCCTCTTAATATGCATAACGTGTGTTATGACTATTTTATTCCAACGTGAGGCATGTGAGGTTGTTATTCGGGGAAGGATTTTTATCCGTGGCCAGATATTGCGAATTATTTTAATATTATTTTTATAACTTAAAGAACTATTATTTACATAATCCCATTTTGAGAAGCTCGCTCTCTTGCTCCAAACTTCCAAACGTACACTGGTAAGCTAAAACAGCAACAGCTAAAACAAAAATCTTTGTCTTTCGATGATAGGCCATGGGGTTTGCTTCTTTTCGATCTTTACCGGAGCTTCATTCGTAGGTGGTAGTAGTGACCCGCGATAAATGCGGCGATACACAAAAAGGAGCTCAAGGTTTAGGCGACGGACCAGCGATGAAGAATCGTTAATGAAGGCGATGATTATATTCGTGTCGTAGTCGCGGCCCCACAAATTCTTCGCCTTAACTTGTGTGTATTCCCTCGCTCGGTACACAAAAGTAAATCACCTCCACTACGCTGAAGGAAGAAGATATGCGATGCACAGAGGTACTCAGTAAAAGTGAAACACCATAAACCTATTTACTATCTTAACCACTTTCTCACGATAATATTGAAGAGCGCCTCAGCAGCTCAAGCTCAACGATTGTTTAAATTAAAAGGGATCCAAGCAATCTTCATGATGCTGCTCATTGACGCTTGCTGAAATCCTGATCGTAGTAACACAATGCAAAGAATTAGATGTCTAAGCCGGAAATCTACGTACAAAATCTTACTACTAATTGAGTAACAATGCTGGTAACGCACCGATATCGCACATTTAGGCAACATTCCAAAGCCCGCGAGAGCTCTCTCCCACTGGCGTAAGGCACAACACAATCAGACATAAAATCGTTTCTTTAATCAATTGCAATTATCACGTATTTCGAGTGGAGTGGAGTGACGTTCCTTACATTCACCCCTCTGCAAAAGCGGATGTTCCACCGACCGGCGGCGGTGGTTCGACTTGCACAATTCCTTAGTACGTACACATGTAACATCATGCGACCGAACGATCAATTTGCTGTTGGTTGTGGTACTCAATTACTCAACACTGTTTAGTACATGAGGCATGAGTCTTTTGAAGCTTGCAAGGAAGAATACGGGTAAGGGCTGCAGACGAATGCATATTGATCGTGTGTGAGCTGATATTGCTGTTCGTCGAAACTGAACTTGTGCATTCAAAATTTTAGCTATAGCTACGAGTTAATTCACAAGTCAACAAATTCAGAAATTCCAAACCAAATTAAGTTCTTCCTGTTTAATTTGTTTATTCAGACTATATGTCACAGTTCTACCATCAGGAGGTACACAGTCCACAAAAAGTGTCCGATTAACGACGTTATTCGGTACATTAGACCTAATGACGAGGCACGCGACCTTGGGGAGACTTGACTGTCTCATATGAAAGTCTTATCAAACCGCATACACCCACCCCGATCATGCTTCAAATCGATTATCTGTGGTACGTGGTCGTCTCCGTCGTTGTCGGATATTATATACACCAGGCAATGGCTTTTCAATTGCTGCTAATCTACTAATCGAGATTCTATTCAAGGGAAATATGCACGAATATCGTGTTGGATTAGATAGAGCAAGTTTGTTGCAACTCGGTACTAACACACCAATCCGACGGGCGGACGTCCTGCTCAATCTCTCTTCGAACGTCATAGACAGACGACGCACACGTTCGCTTAATTTATCTATCTTAGAGTGCACGATGACGATAATCTCGTTAATCGATCATACATTGATTGAACATTTTGAGACATTTCTAAATATAGCCAAAGGGACGACAAGAAAGAGAAATCGTGCTCCTTTTAGACCAGTTTTATTGCTATAATTAACTATTCTCGCTTTGAATATCTTTTTATTATTAAAAGAGCTTTTTACCAACACAATATGCTAGAGCAATTTCTTACTTTTTTTTCAAAGTTTTTGGCTTATGGCTAAAAGCATACACTTTTGCTGCTTCGGACACCGAAATGCAGCAGAGAACTAGCAGCCAAAAACCACATCGAAAATTAAATTCTCCTCTGTGCTCTTTTTTTATCGCCTAGCCAGGCAAAACTTATTCCAGCTGTTTCAGACATTTCGCCATAGGGAGTACGAAGAATACACCACACCCAATGCGGCGCGTTCATCCCCATCATCCGGTGGCCTCGTTATTTTGCCAACAAAAAAAGAAACCTAATACAAGATGAAAACTGTTTTTTTTTTATATACAGCCAGAACAGAACCTGTTCTTCCAGAACGTACAAAACAATGAAAGCAAGAACGAAACGTAGTGTAGAAACATTATGACGATGCTAAAGTTTGCGGCTGTTCCTTAGAAATCACGAATTGCAAATATCTTTCGGCAGCATAAGACACAAAGAAGGGGTTGTACCTGCTGGTGCTGATACAAGAAAACAGCGTTGGTGAGTAGAATCCCTCGGCAGATTAAATGCTGGACAAAGAACTTTTCTTTCGATAGCGGGGTACGCAACGATTTGCAGGGTATACTAGAAGAGAGCTTTTGCCTTGTATGATTGCACATCATTTCGGCGTTGGGGGGGGGGGGACTAGGCATCGAAATAGCTTTTGGGGTTAGTGCTCCATTTCGTAAGCAAACATACGGGGGTGAAAGGGAACAATTCTAGCAATGGTATTAGTAAGAACAAGGACCATGCACATCCTCTACTTTACCAACTACCAATGCATTGCAATTGATTATAACAGGGGGAGCGTCTATCTAGCTCTCAATGCTTTATAAGACACGCCGCCCGGTCTTATACTTCAGCCCATAAGTTCGTAAATCAATAATATACCGACAAACGTCGGACCCTCGTTTGTTCAATGAACTATTTTCGCAGATACACATTTAACACCCGCCCCAGTAGAGCCCTAGAACCTAGAGTTGTTGTACCGGAGATGCAACAGACACGTGTTGCTCGGTAAACACACACTCTATAAACCTAGCTCGCTTGACAGTATCCAGTATCCCTTTCCTTTTGACGTGCGATTTTGATAAGGGCGCGTGCTACCTACTTTGATCGGTGCACCGGTCTCGTCGAAAAAGGGTGTACCACCGTCCATAGAGCTTGCCTACTGCATTAGTTCATCCAATTCTCGTAAAGCTTAGGAATTAATGAGCATGCTGCTGGGTCTCTCGTTACCATGGTTACCGCGAGCTACGAGCGCACAAAAATGAGAAAGAGAGACCTATATATTTCTTACCACCCCGTTGTTGTAAAGCTGTGCAATGACGAATAATGCTGTTCTTCAACACGGTTGCGGTGGAACCAACACACCTCCCCCAGGGTCGGAAAAGTGGAACACGCACAGTAAACAAAATGTACGATGGTACGGCGACGGAGGTGCAGTTGTTTTCGGTTAGCTGCCGCTTCCTGTCCTCCGTAGCAGAGAGATCCTCGTAACACGGTGGCAATAAACTGCAATGTTGAGATTTGGGTCTCACTACCTGATGATGGGACACATGCATCATGTGCCCGAACCTGATCGATCATGTACGGGGGGAAATAGGCAAGGTGATCGCCACCACGCAATTCCCGTAGGACTTTTTGTTGCTACACCAGGTATAATATAGGAAGGAACGTACAACTCATATTCCGTACAATGCACGATTACCATCGTAGATAAGAGTGTTAAACGTAGGCGCGATACCACGCGGTAGGTGAATTGGATGAGTTTAGAGATTAACTCATTCGTTCCTCTTTGCAACGTGCCTACCACAGCCGAGGTACACCAGACCTTCGCCGCAACAGGCATCGCAGAATTCGGGGAAGCATCATGACGACGCATCGGTCATCCAATTCTTATCACCCACAAAATTGCCCATTTCAGATCAGCTGCACGTAATGGCAGAAGCACACAACAAAAAACGACGAGATAATGTTCCCGCTGTCCTTCTACTTCACGTTATTTTATCGTAAATTTTGGTGGTTCAACAAAGCAATCGACTAGTAACCATTCGTGGAAAACCTTGAGTTAATTTCTTGCATATCCTTTACTTTTTTATACATCAATTTTATCGAACAGAGTGCTTTAGGCTTGATTTTTCTTGTATTTCTTGATTTAAATAATCCGTAACTAAATGGTACGACGTCTTTTAGTGATAGGATTCTCCCCATGCCTATCGACTAGACCATCCACATTTCCCGATATATAACCAAATAAGCAGACGCAATTTCCGTGAAATGGAATTTACACTGTAATTTATAAGCGTACAAGACTTCAAAGAAACCGTAGCATGAAAAATTAAGTAAATACGCAAAATAGACCAATAATGATTATCGTAAAAAGTATATCACTCTACCCGAAGGAGAGTAGGCCGTGTGCAACCACACTCAATGCTCACTTTGATAGTGAGTTTTCGTCGGAGTAATGAGTTATCCCGGATAACGCGCGTTTCCGTTTTATTGCTGGGAAATGGGTTCTGTGCTATTCTGACCAACCATCCCGAAACCAAGAGCAGCCATCACAAAGAGAGATCTTCAAACATCAACTATACTCTCTTTGCTTTCCGACTTTAAGACGTTTGGTGTCTTTTCTTGAAGATATTTAACTTCTTGTCTTTATGGAACTCCTAAGTTTGTGTTCCAGCTACAATGCCCTCTGTGCGGAAAATGATTTTCAGCGCCTTTTGGAAGTTAAGGCTTGTTTGTTGTGTGCCATCATCATCATCATCATCATCAGCAGCACGATATTCAACATCAGCTGACGTAAGAGAATTCTCCTCGTTGGGGTTACCCCAGTTCGCGGGTCTTTCCTCTCGCCAGTCCCCAATCCCATGCCACCTTCCCGCGCTGCAGAAAGCATAAAAGGCCCCTGACGAAGACGATTACGGGTGTTCTAGTCTTTTTCCTATGGCACCCACCAGCAAATACAGTGTGCTTGAGAGACGCGTGAACACGTTTCGGTTTTTTTTTTTTGCTTCCTTCAACTCAACCAACCCTCTCTTTCTTTGCTTTGTTACTTTCAGCCCGCCTTTCCGGCTGGTACCGAGTGCAAAATTGTTTCTAGCACTAGTACGGGACGGGTGAAAACGCCAGACCCCCCCAGGAAACATTGTTCCGAACGAGCGAGCGAGCGCGACAAAGAGCGCTGCTGCGCTGTCGCCGTAGTCCATATCACGGCCAACGTTATGCCAGGCCAGGCACCCAACAATTCCAACCCGGTCTAGAGCGTAGTATCAGGAGAGGAGATCAGAAGAGAACACACTTCTTGGAGTTGGAGAACCACAGAGCACTAGATAGATATGCGAAGATGTAAACGAAACAAGCAGCACTGGTTAAATGGGACATCGGGAGATGGCACACGATAGACGTCTGAGTGTGTGTGGCCGGAATGTCCCAGATTAAACCTAGATAATGGCAAACTGTAGGATCAATTTAGTGATTGCCGCACCATTGATGCAACGAATGCAGAAACTGCAATTTACGTCTCTTCTAACAGGCGTTCTCTAATGTTTGTACACACATTTTGGACGATTCCCTTCGTAAGCACTATCTAAGCTCGTTTCCGTGCTGTCTAAAGAGAGAGCAACGTTTGTTAAATCCTTGGCCTGCTTAGGTTTCTCGATGCCAAGGACGGTGTTCTTCCAGAGACGGTCGTTTTCCAATCGAGCCTCGTAGGAGACACAAATCGAGCTCACCGCAGTAAGGGTCCTTCCCTAGAGCAATCGAGAAATTTCTGCCCACTGTTGTGTACCTTCAACGTGGTACACCCGAATAGCTAAAAATCGCTCCGAGAACTATTAGAACATCCAGGGCCCAATAATATTCCCAACTAATGACGCACCTTCGGCAGATTCCGTTCACCGTTTTCCGCAAACGCGTAGAACACAACACAACTATTATATCGGTCACACTGTAAGTGCACGTTGCTGTAATGTGTAAGCGCACCGCCTTCTCTCTATGCCTCACGACTGCGTGGACTGCTCGCTAATTTATGCGACCCTCGTATGAAGCCACCCGCGAGAATCCAACACGCCAACACCAACCAACAGCGATTCCTGTTGCACACTGCGCGTCCTAAATTTCACCACGAGGTGCCTTTGCCACCCGAAAGGAACCCTCGTTCAACAGCAGATTCTACCCGTGTACGTTAGGCGCAAAACGATCAACCAAACCCCCCAAACAACCGGAGACCGCGGACTGACCCGTGCGTGCCGAGAATTGTACGGAAACTGTGGTGAACTGTTCGGGTGGTCGCTTTTCCCACTGTTTGACAATTGATAAGAAACAACACACTCTTGCACACGCGCGCGACCGCGCACACACACACACGCTTTAGCGAAGGAGTTCTTTGTGCGTTTGCTAGAACAGGCACAGGAAACAGGAACTTGTGTACGCACCTTTAGCTGGTGGATGATAATTCACATTTGCTGCAAATGATGCAGGGTAAAAACGCACACCCAACCCGGTGGTGGATTATGAATAATGCAATTTTCTTCGAAACGATTGTTGTTTTGCCCCCACGAGAGCATTCGAGATGCATCGTTTGACAGATGCGCTTGATTTATGGTCCATCGTTGAGGAGTCCACATTCCATGGCTGCCTTTTCGCATTTGCAAGTGTTTTGGTATCGTTTAAATTTAAATTCAAACCAGCAGAAACGTTACTATATTTTTACTATCACTTATCTACCTATCTACCGGGTTTTAAAATTGACCTCTGGGTTTTTTTACAAATTCATCCTTCACTAAGCAATAGTGCGCGTGTTAAAAAGGTCAAGTTCTCATTCGTACAATTTCTGCATTTGCTAGGCGCACTATTCGATTGAAATCTGTTTTGCTGTAGGAACGCCAAAAATTTGACCTCGACCAAAGCAATGCGGGATAGTTTGGACTTTGCACGCCATGAAACAATCTTGCAATCGCACGTCCGGTAAAGTTGTTTTCTGGATAGCGGCATATTGTTGTACGTATGTCCGCTATCAACTGCTCGTCCGTGGTATCGTCAGGCTGTGTGTGTGTGTGGGAATTTCAAAGATTAAAAAAAAAAGATCATATAGATACTTTTTCTCCCAATACCTACCTCTGGTACGATTTCTATATTTTCTTTGCTAATATCCGTCGTAAAGTAATTCCGCACGATCGTTTTCAACTTGTCCGACGGTCCGGTGGGACAATCCACACGACTCACCGGACCGATGGTGTTGAAGCATACCGAAGCTAATGCCTCGGAGATGTACTGCAGTTGTGCCAGCTGAGTACGTTCCTGGCGGGTTACGCGTTCGTACAGCCCGTCCAGTGCCTGATCCAGCTCTTCGTCGGTAAGGTCACCCGGAGCGCGTAGCCGAAACCCGAGCTCACTAAACATCACCGATAGTGGTGAGCGTTTGCGGGCATTATTAACTGAAAGTAAAAAAGATTAACTAAATTTACAAACTAATAATGTGAAGATTTACAATGCTTTCAACATACCAGTGGTCCATTCGAGATTTTTTAACTGATACTTTACCACACCACTGTCCCAACCAATGGCGGACGCTACGTCAATCACAGGAAATTCTATCGCAGTCGAGGTGGCGTGCGAAATACCTCTCTTCAGGTCGAGCGCAAATGCCATCGCCAGTGGTGGACATTCCTTCGCTGCTTGTCGCAGTGGCCGTGCGCCTGCATACGACATTACCTTGCACATTGTGTAGGCCGGGCTAAGTGCCTGTATGTAGCGCTGGTCATCCAGCTCCAGGTAGCAAAGGAAGGTCGCAATATTTTCCTCGGGTATATCTAGCTGCTGTACGGTGGCTTCGATCGGAAAACATATCTCATGCCCCGGGCACAAACGTTTCCGTGCGGTAGAAACCGCCTTTGTAGGCCCATCGATTGCCGACATTTCCTCAAAATCATCGTCCCAATCAATACCGTTAACTGCCTTTAGTTCCTCACGCAACTCTTTCGCAACGTCTCTGTAAAAAATGAAATAAAAAAATAGATTATTAATTATTTAACAAAAAACTGTTTTCTTGCAAAAAAAAAAACGCAACCCAAAAACCACCCACTTGTTCTTGAGAATCCTTGTGCAAGCGCACGGTACAAAGATTTTTTGCAACAGCTTTCGAATCACGTGACGATCGATCGAGTTTGCATAGATAAAGCGCCGCAGCTCGTTCCGATCGTTGCCCTTATGGTCGAGAAATAGGTGACAGTGGGAGAGCAGTCCGTCGCGGCCAGCGCGACCCACCTCCTGTACGTAGCTTTCGAAATTTTTCGGCATGTTGTAGTGAATGATGGCGCGAATGTCCGCCTTGTTGATACCCATACCGAACGCAATCGTGGCCACCACAATGCGTAGCTCGCCGCTCATGAACGCGTTCTGTATAGTGCGTCGGCGGGAAGCGGGCATACCGGCGTGATACGGTTCCGCTATGTAGTTTAATCTTTTCCGTTTGTTCGCGTTTGCTTCCGCGGCGGCACGTGCCGCATCCTGGAAGCAGGTCCGTATGAACGATGCCACCCGTTCGCAATCGTCCCGTCGTGTACAGTACACGATGATTGATTGTAGAGCGTTGAATCGTTCCGATTGAAGTAGATTTACCAGTGCTGCATCCCGGTTTACGTCGCGTGAAACAGTCAGCAACAGATTGTCCGGCAGGGGAATATCGCTAATGATTCCCTGTAGGCCATCCGGAATCGACAGATGCGAAACGATACTTTGTCTGGAGGAAAAAAAAGAAACAAAAAGTTTTAACTCTCCTGTACCGCGCCAGCCTTATTGTACTTCTTTCACTTGCCTCGTTTGGACGGTCGCTGTCGCTGTGAGACCTAAAATAGTTTTTACACCTAACTTTTCTTTTAAAACCTGCAAAAACACATGAATTAACCGTAGTGTCTAGGACCAAAAAAAAACACGGTGTTCTATGACCGCCATCCCAGGTAGGCTTTACATTTTGGGAGTTAGAAATTTTGCGGATTATACAAACAATGTAAGGGGGTTTTAATCGAATAAAATCGAAAAAAAACTATGATACGAAAGCAATTGGTCTAGGCATTCTACAAATTTCAAATGTATGCCTTCCCTATCAAAAGATATTAAGGAACTAAAGTGCACAACTTACTCAGGTAGGCGGTCATTGACAATTGTGTTAAAGCACACAGCAACATTATTTTATCGATCGTTTATTGTCTCACCTTGCAAATCATCAGATAGCTAGGACGAAAGTTGTGACTCCACTGGGACACGCAGTGAGCCTCATCGATACAGGCAAACGCTATCGGAGGCAGTTCACGCAGCAACGATCCAAAGCCGGTCGATTTCTCGCCCGATACGACCGCTTCCGGTGAGATTAGGAGAATGTCCACTTCGCCAGCGCTTATCGCTTGCATCGTACGATCGCGGACCCTGAAAACCCGTGGTAGTATGTATAGATACAATGTTTAATTTGTTTGTCCTTAAGAATGACAAAAAATCGCAAAGCAAAGTCAATAATCAAATGATCATGATCAAACCGGGCAATGAGGAAAGCATCGCCTCATACTTACTTCGGCGTCTGATTAGTATGAAGACAGTGAGCATTTAAGAAATCCGGCATTCCATGCACCTGATCCTCCATCAGCGAAACGAGCGGAGATATTACCAGCGTTATGCAGTTGCGCTTTTGCCTGTACAGGTACGCCGGAAGTTGATAGCAGAGTGATTTACCAGCGCCCGTACTGAGCGTCACAAGTGTAGACATTCCACACAGCACACGCATAACGGCCCGTTCCTGACCGTGACGGAAAGCTTTGTGCCCAAACATATGCAAAGCATCAAAAACTTCCGACGGTGTTGCTGGTAGCCCACCACCGTCCAAATTTTGCTGGTAAAGTGGCTCAATCGTACCCTTAAATCCGCCGGAAACAGTCGATTCGACGAGTTTGGATTGTTTGAGAAAATCTTCCGGTATTTTATGACCGATGTAGATCGGCGCTTTAGAAGATACATTCTCGTTATCCCGGTTCCTGTTGTCCTGCTGCTGTTCCTCCTTCAATACTTCCTCCCAATCACCCGGATCTTGAACGATCGGTTCATCATTCCCTTCTTGCGACGCTTCCGGCTCTTCCTGTTCCTTCCAGGTAGGGTTAGCAACGGGTGGAAGATTTTCGATCCGTTTCGAATGTACTACTACCGTTTGTGATTTGACCATCGCTTCCGCCTCCTCAAGCGTGGGAAACGATGACTCTTCGATCGTATCGGCATCGTACGGGAGCAACTTATCTTCTGCCTGCTTTTTACACTGAAACGCCATATGACCCGTACCGCCACACTGGAAGCAGGTCAGTACGCCTCCATCACAGCCCCGCATATCCATATCGGGCCCGCTCAGGGCAGCAGCTTTCTTTGCCTTCCATTGCGATTTCTTGTACCGGCTGTAGTTGATCGTTTTCTTGCCCTTTACAAACACTTTCTTCCGGATGTCGATGCGGACGAAATTTTCGTTCAGCTTACCGGCAGCCATCTTTTTGCGCAGTGCCTTATCCTTTCCGCTAGCCAAGTTTGCTCCGTTGCTGCTTCCGGGGGCTCCTTCTCCGGTGCCATCCGAGGCCCCAGTAATGAAATTATTCGCAATTTGCGTGTCACGCACAAGCTCTTTAATGTCGATACGGGGAATACTTTTCAACCGGTCAAGTCCAAACTCAGGTACGTATTCTTGCGGTTCTTCTACGGACGGGACCTCCTCTTCCTCTACATCGATCTTACGTTGAGTTGACTTTTTTGCCTTTCTTGCTTTACCGACAGGTTTTGATGAACCGGGACTAAGCTTGGGTGAAACGACCGTCGAGCTTTTGACTGTCCGTCGTCCCCTTTTTATGGGCTGTTTTTTCGGCCCAACGGAACGCGTGGCATTCCCTTTTTTAGGACGTGGAGAAGGTTTTTTCATTGGCTCTTCCTGATCCGCCTCATCGTTATCTGCGTGGAACGATTCTTCATTCTTTTTGAGCTGTTCTTTATAGTCTGGATCTTTATATTCATCATCAGAAGAAAACGCTGGCTCCGGTTCTTCTCCCATGCCTTCCAAAGTCGGTTCTCTGTAGGTAGATCTTTTCCCAGTGTTTGTGCGTTTTGGTAAAACCCGTGGCACAACGGGAGATTTAGTTTTGTCTGTAAGTCGTTTGATAACTTTTTTCTTACTAGTTTTTGGAGGTTTTTCATTCACCTCTCGCTTTTTTCTAACTATTTCCGCAATCTTAGGGAGATCTTCCGACGGGTCCCGATTTTCTACATCCTTTCCTTTATCCGCCAGTACTTGTTCCGGTTCAGAAGTAGGCTTTACCTTACTTTCCACACGATCTTCCGGACTTCGATTGATGGAAGTGAAAATTTTACGCTTCTTAGCAATGTGCATCATGCCGGGGGAAGTTTTCGTTGATTCGTCTTCCGAGTTTTCTATCACTCCGTCCGAATCCGACTGCACCGGGACATCGTACGCCGTGTTTTCGATCCCGGGCTGCATTGGCGACGCTTTGGGTGATTTTTTTACAACGCTATCATCGGCAACGCTTAACGAAGACATACCGAAGCTTGTGGCCGATGCGAGTGAGGCAACATTTATATTTCTCAGTCCAAAGTTGGTAGGTCGCTCGCTGGCAGTATTCGTGGTACCAGGTTTACTATTTTCTGTCGATCCTCCCGATAGCCGATTTAACCATCGTTCATCTAGCTGATTGATTGGTTCGCTTGTCGTTGGTACCAATGGTGGAGCGGCCAGTTTTTCCTCCACTTTTGATTCCACTTTAAACTCCAACTCCTTCGATTTAGCTGTGAGTAAAGTTTCCAAATCCGGAAGAACCGTTTTGCTTCCACTTCCACTCACCGCTTGTGAGCTGCCTTGCGACGCAAGTCCAAAGGAATTGCGTGAAAGTGATTTACGCGGATTACGTTTAGGAATTAGTAAGCTCTGTTGATGGATGAGCTGCATCCCTTTCAGTGTTACCGGTTTGGGTGTTTCAGTTGCTTCTACTGCTTTTTTGGCAGTTTGAACACTTTTGCGACTTTTCTCACCCTGCCAAGCGATTAAATTGTGCTGTTGGAGTTTTTCCGCCTCGAACGTTGAATCGGACCGTACGCCGGCAATCGGTTTCGTTAGCAAGCTGCTCATCGACGAGCTCGTGTCGGCAAGGGCAACATCATTCAAGATTGTACCGGACGATAGCATCCCCGAGATGTCGCTCGGTTCTTGTGAAAAACTCGACTCTTGGGACATTAATGACCCATCGAAATCTTCATCATCGTCCAATGCTTCCAGCAGCGTGTTTTTCAGCAGAGTTGTTTTCAGCTGGTAGTACATTTTGTACGAATTTTTAATCTCACTCGGTGAGTCGCGTATATCGAGCTGAATGCAATAAGGGTTTCGATTATTTATCAAACTTTTCAGGTGAATGGAAAATATTCCCCCACAACACATTACCTTCGACGGAATACGGCCATGTTTTTTCTTAAACTCTTTTTCCCACTGCTTCACACGATACTTGCACTTTTGGTATTTGGCCCGAAACACCTGATCCTCCATTGCGTTTTACCTTAATATACTATCAATTAATTATTACTAAACTGATGATTCAGCGCATTTTTGTTACAGTTTTCGCGGACAATTGCAAATTAGTGCAAACGTAGCAATTTTTCCTACCTGTATGATCCGATCCATGCGAAATGATTGCGTTTGGCGGGAACTACAATCAAAACAAAACAAACCAGAGAGAGCAAGAATTGAGAGAGCGACCAACTGACGTGACAACACATCTCTCTCTCTCTCTCTCTCTCTTTCTCAAAACAACTGCCAAAGACGTCTAGAATCGATCAATCGACGAACGGTATCATCAACTCATCGATGTAGTGTTCCGAGCACGAATAATTTATGATAAAAAGCGATTCGAAATGCATTTCAAGTATAACTAACATCCAAAAATATTTTCTAACAATTGTGATTTAATTTTGAAGTATAAAGGCTTTCTAATCGGCTGCTACGGTTTATTGCAAGTTTAAGTGACGAACGCTGCACCATATACACCCGCAAGACAGCGCATCTGTCACAACAAATATGGCTATTGAGCAAAACGCCTGAAAAAAGTGGAAAATATTATCTAAAAATTCGTAAATATACTCATCGTAAATTTGTTTCGTGTCTCATTAATAAACTTGGTGCAAACAGCGCGAACAGACAGCGGAATAGCCCAGTCATTCGATTGCGTAGGCTTTACAAAAAAAATCGCAATAACCGTTTGACTGTCTCGCTGTGCCCCAACTGACCCTCGCTTGTTGTACTGCGAAGTGTTACGACGGAAGTAGCAGAAGCACCAGCAAACCACCAACAATAAAGCGATCGAACGACCAGCAAACAGCTTTACACCTTCGGAAATCAGTGATTTCCGTGGAAGCTGTTCGCGTCTATTACTTTCCTTACTGTTTCTCTCGCATCTTCGCCGTCCTGTAGCTTGTGTTGACACGCCAAATCGTGCAGCAATGATTAAACTGTTCTCCCTCAAACAACAAAAGAAAGATGGTGAAGCAACACCGAAGGCCGGAGGACAGAAGAAAACTTTCACTGCCGCACAGTTGCGAATCACGAAAGGTATGCTTTTTGCTAAGGCATACATTTTTAAACGGAGTATCACTATACGGGCATTTTTTGGGTGGTTTTTTGTTGTAGATATCAATGAGCTAAACCTCCCGAAGACGTGTGCCACCGAGTTCCCGGATCCGGACGACTTATTGAACTTCAAGCTCATCATCTGTCCGGATGAGGGTTTCTATAAGGGCGGTCGTTTCGTGTTCAACTTTAAGGTAATGGGACGATCGTACAGTTCTTCGTTTATGTATTTTTAATGAAATTCCGTTGGTGTTTTAGGTTGGACCGAACTACCCGCACGAGCCACCGAAGGTCAAGTGTGAAACCCAGGTCTACCACCCAAACATAGACCTTGAGGGTAATGTCTGTTTGAACATTCTGCGCGAAGACTGGAAACCGGTACTGACGATCAACTCGATCGTGTATGGATTGCAGTACTTGTTCTTGGTAAGTAGTCAAACATTCTTTTTTTTCCCGCTACTCTGTTTCATTTCTGGTGCGTGATCGTAACCGGTGCCAAAAACAGTTCGCACGTGATCTTTGTCTTCTTTGTCGTATGTTGGTGATCCTCGCTAAAGATATACACAAATCCGACTGCCTGTGTATACATTTACTGAATATTTGTTGTTCGTACGATTCTCAGGAACCGAATCCCGAGGATCCGCTCAATCGGGAAGCGGCGGAAGTGTTGCAAACCAATCGACGCCTGTTCGAGCACAACGTGTTCAAAGCGATGCGCGGCAACTATATTGGCGCGACGTACTTCCAGCGCTGTCTCAAGTGATATATAAATTCGAAACTAACCCTTACATGTTGCGTTTATTTAATTATTCTTACGATTGGTGGGCGCTATTATATAGACTTTAACTATAATTAAAAAAAAGAACATAAAGGCCACGAACAAGCAGGCATAATGGTTGCGAATTCGAAAATGCTCCCAGAAAAGGTGAACTACCACAAGCAGAATACAGCAAAACAAAAATCCAATCCCCTCTAATTATATCCAGAAGATCCTAACACCTAACACGCATGCACACATAGTATAGCAGTAAAGCAAATATATAAGAAACAGGAAGGAGTTGCAATAGGAACAATAAACACACCAAACGATCGTTCGTTTGCATCGGAAAGGAGTGGCAGCTGCATGGTTCGGCCTTGTGAGCGATTGTGATGAAATTTCATGAAGGAGTGAAATAGAAATACAGGAACCAGAAGAGCACCTTGTTTAGATAGCTTAAAAACGTGCAGGATGCAGCTCAAAAACAAGTGGTAAATTTTTGTTCGAAGCTATTCTGGTAGTCGTAGCTTTTGCGGAAACTATACGGAAACAAACAGTAGACCACACAATTATCACTCAACTCCCTCTTAAAACACGTCTTATCTGTACAATATCTATCTGCCAAGTTGTTCTGTAGACGAGAGTTCGATGCGTCGGAAGTAGCTCCACGCAGCACAGCGGTTAACTAAGTCGAACATGGCACAATATCTTGAAGCGGTTTAAAAGCGGAAAACTTGATAAATAGCTGAGTATCTCTTTTTAGTGATGCCTAAAGAAGATTGTGTCGCCACTCTCTCATTATTATATCGTGTCGTCTCTAGTGAGTTGGGTTAGTAGCTCTGTTTGTAACCGTGTAGAAGAGATTCAACCTGTCAGAAGGGGCAGAACGTTGCGCACATCCTCGTTAAGGACTCTTGAAATTTGGACTGCTGCCTACTGTTGACCTATTGCCCTGCTGCAAATTGCCATTTTCCAACCATTGTTTTATCTAAACTTGAAGAGCAACACCCCCAAGCAAAAATGATAACAAAATACAATAGCGATGAAAGTAAAATACTATTTGGACACACTGATACGATCGTTCCCTGAATATAAAATGCAAAAAAGAGAAGAAAAAAAAATCTTGGCATAAACAGTACCTAGGTTAATGAACAAAAAAAGAGAAAATAAACGATGAAAACAGGAACTCAGCTCTGATAGTCTTTCAACTTTGTTCCAGAATGGGTTCAACAAGTTTCTCGTACAATTTGTGGACCGATGAGGACAGTTGAGTTTATCGAGTCTATCCCGGTTATTCTGTGAAGTTAGGATATTTTGAAGAGAAAGAAATGTGAAAAGTATTTAGCACTACAGAGTTTCCAATCTTTGTCCTTGTTCCATACGCCGTGGATGTATCGTTCGAATATATGTATGTATAGTCGGAGTAGAATATGGAGAGCCTATAATGTTCTTCTAAAAGAGTCGGATCCACACCCATATCAGTGCGGTATTGCTACATACGCTGTAATCAGAACTATGGAAACAGATTGGCAACCTGGTCATGTCTACGCGTCGTGCTCAACCCTGAGCAGGTCAAGAAGAAGAAGAAGAAGAACATTTAGCACTACGTCCTCTTCTTGAATCATCTCATATGGTTTTGTGCTTGGAGGAAACATGGAAAATGTCCTAGAATGTAGCCGAAATTCGGACAATCTACCTAGACTTCCAGGAAACTACTCCAAAAGCCTCAAAAATGAACAGGCCTTTGGATGGACGGAACGCTATTCCACGCCAACCATGCATAAGTTTATATAAAAAACGAAACAAACAAATATCGATAAAACCACTTGTTGCATTTATGTATACATCATTCCTTCGCACAGACCCGTTCAACAAAGGAAAAACAAACTAACCAGAGAGGGTGTTGCTAGGCCAACCTGTAGCCATTGGCAACCGGTCTCTCGGTAACTATGTAAGCGTGTTTCACAACAACCAGCGGCAGCTACAACTATACAACTGTGCAAAAATAGGCACAGTCTTCTTTGGTTACCGATGCCAACGGATGCCTCTGTAAGGAGACGTTTGTAAAGAGAGTGCCTCTGAAATCCTGCAAGATGTCGGTCGAAGAACCAACGGAGATGATGAACCTAGAACCGTCCGCCATCATTGGATTCGATGGTAGGTAGCAAGCATTAGGTGTGTTTTCTCTCGTTATATACACCAATTACTGATGGTGCAATTATTCAACCATTTCCAGGACACGTTGTGTGTGGACTGCGGGTACATCCCGACCAGCGTCATCTAGTGTTTCCACTTGGCAATGAAATATCAATCTACGAGTGTGCTACCAACAAGCAATCCTTTCTCCGGGGGCACACGAACACAATTTCCACCCTGGACATTTCCACCAGCGGACGGATGGTCGCATCCGGGCAGTCGAATCACATGGGCTTCCGTGCGTTCGTAATCGTGTGGGATTGGGAAACGCGTAAGGAAATTTCACGCCACGAGCTACATCGCGTCCGTGTGCAATCGCTTTGCTTCTCCTCGAACGATCAATTTCTGGTCAGTCTCGGTGGTAAGGACTGTGGATCGATTATTGTGTGGGACATCGAACAACGGACGGCCATTTGTGGTACGATCGCAACCAAAGAAACAACTGGCGAAGCGACCAAGGTGGCAAGCTTAAATAAGCGCTTCACAACGTTCGTGTCGGGTGGTGATCAAAATTTGCGCGTATGGAACATTGACCGCGAGCGTAAGCGACTTACGGTGCAGGATGTGGCCGTCGGTAAGTTGCGACGCGAGTTTACCGGTATGCGCATCTCACCGAACGATGACACACTGTACGTTGGAACGATGAGTGGCGATATAGTGAAGATCAACCTGAACTGCAATCCTAATCCGAGCGATCCTTCGCAGGATAAGATGCCCGTACTGTTGGGATGCTTTGGGAAGCATAATGCGAAAAAGCCACCGGGCAAGGATTGTGAAAAGTATCACTATGGTGTGCGCGATTTGCTGCTGCTACCGGATGGGAAGCTTATTATTGGCGCGGGTGATGGAACGATCGATATGGTGCAGGAGCGTAATATGAATTTTAAAAATTATCGTGGTCCAACGTGGCCGGAACTGAAATCGGTGAGCTTCTATTGCTTGTGAACAGAATAACCACAAAATTTGAAATTTGAATTTTAAAAATATAATTTTAGCTCCAATCGACGAAAATCGACGGCGTCATCACATCGCTTCAGATTCGCGGGGGAAAAACACTTCTGATTGGTACAAATGGTTGCGAAATTTATTCCCTAGAGTTGGCAAACTTCTCATCAAGTCTACGGCTGCTTAAAACGTGCCATACGAATGCCGTCTACGATATAGCTTTTCCCTAGTAAGTGGGAATCGTATGTTTGTCCTTTGGTTTTTTAAAAATAATTTCCCCCTTTCGTTCACATTGTAGCAACTTCTCGCTCGTCTTTGCGACCGCCAGCCATGAATCGATCCGCATCTGGTCGACGTCTAAGATGCAAGAACTGCTCCGCATCGTCGTACCCAACTTTGCATCCTCGTCGATCGTATTTAGCCGTGACGGGAAGAGTATTATCTCCGCCTGGAACGATGGTGTGATCCGTGCCTTTACACCACTGACCGGCAAGCTGATCTACGCGATCCCGAATGCACACAATAAAGGCTGCTCCTCGGTAGCCGTTACCAGCAATGGCAAGATTGTGGTTAGCGGTGGCATTGAAGGGCAGGTACGAGTCTGGAAGATCGATCCATACGTGCAAAGTTTGATCGGTGTGCTGAAGGAACATTATGGTCCAATCGAATCGGTACACATTAACAATTACGACACGGAAGTTGTGTCGGCATCGCGGGACGGATCGTGCGTTATATGGGATTTGATACGCCTTACCCGGAAGCATGTGATCTTTGCGCATACGCAATTTATTGCTGCACAGTATTTTCCGACCGGCGTTCAGATACTGACGGCGGGATCGGATAAGCTCATCGGGTACTGGGAAGCGTACGATGGTAGTTTGGTGCGTGAGGTGGAAGGTTCAAAATCGGGACCGATCAATGCGATCGACATGAACATGATGGGAGAGTACTTTGTGTCGGCCGGTACGGATCAGATTGTGCGGCTGTGGAACTATCAGCTCGGTGTGGAGGTTGCTGTTGGGATTGGGCATGCGAGTGCCATCACTTCGGCACGGTACAGTCCGAATGGGAAGTTTCTGGTGACGGGTTCCAGCGATGGAGGAATCTTTGTATGGAAAGTTCCGGAGGTGAGTGTGGTGTAAAAATTTAAATTAACAACTTACTTATCAAGAAGGCCCGTGTGGTATAGCGACTATGTTGCCGGTCTACACACGGAGGAGGGTAAGGGTTCAAATCCTATCCGTACCGTTCCCCTGTAATGAGGACTTGTCTATCCTACTACGTAGTATCAGCAAGTCATTAAGCCATTAGATGTCCAGCGTGACTTTAGAAGCTCGTTAAGTCAAAAAAGAACCTAAATATCAGGCGCAGTACTGGATCTTGAATTATTGCTCCCAAATCCAGTAGTCAAGAGTCATTCTCATGACATGACCCAGCCCACAAGAGCCTAAGTCTAGCTCGTGTAGAGCCCCATAGATCCCATAAATCCTTCTAAGTATCTTTCTATCGGACGCAGCTAAGAACGTTTCGTCAGTTATGGGCAGAGTCCAAGTTTTTCCATGGCTGTAAATGGAAAACCAGTTATGTCAAACTCACTTCAAGTCAATCCTAGCTAATTTTGAATTTTGAAACTAATCAAAGCTAATAGTATAGGACGATCCAATCTGATCTTTTCTTTGAGCCTGTGAACTTAGATATCTCAGAATGTGTATGAGTAGTCGTCGTTATTCTTGCCATATCTTGACAGCCTCGACTAAAAGCCCTATCGGGTCTTACATTTGACAGGACTGCTCTAAAGCCTATGGATGTTGCATGTAATTTTCTTAAGCTATCACGAATTATCGATTTACACGTTACTGCGACGCGTTGTGTACATTGTCCCATATACAAGAAAGGGATTAATTTTAATCCATATGATGTAACCAACCTGTCCGTTTGACGTCGTTATTACCACACTCAAACTACACGCTTACCGTTACAGAAATTCCACATCAAAATACCGGACGATATTTCGAACACCATCAAGGAGGAACAACAGCAGCAGCAACAAGCACCTTCAAAATCATCTAAACCACCGACACCGACGACAAATAAACCGGTCAAAAGTTCCTCCTCACAAATGATCCGCAAAACGACACCGGCATCATCCGGAGCGCGAACGGTTGGCATTATCCCCGGCGGGAACCGTAGCAACGAGGACATCCGTGTACATGCGTCCGGTAAATCGTCACGCGCCAGCCAAATTGCCGAATGTCCAGCGATCGATCCGAACGCTCAGCCAACGATCGATCCGTGCGTTGATACTGCTTCACTGGCGGACCATGGCGATCAGCAGGAACAGTGGGAAATACGCTCGCAACATTCCACCGGCAGTCAGAACCGCCTTTCGGAACAGTCACCGTTTGCAGTCGATAAGGCTGTTGCTTCCCAGCAAAACCGTTAAGCTGAAACCCAATGAGAAGGGAACAATTCGAGACCGAGAAAATTGTATCGTGCAAAGGTTTTCTTTGTTTTTTTTAACAACAGTTTACATGTATTTATGACACACATTTATATACATTTAACGGCTTCCCATTGCCAGTAGATTCGTAATAAAGGTTTCGATTTGCAGACGCGCTTGTTTGAGCTGCGGAGGATCGTTGTCGGACGGTTCGTACATGTTCGCACAGTGTGCCGTACCGTCGATAAGGATGGTTGGCATGTGGATGTCGTTGCTCTCGGTCAACCCTAACCGGTGCCATGGGTCGATGTTACCGTGGACGTACAGTACGTTGGTGGTGGCTGGATCAAGCCCACCGTAAATGGTGTTCGTTCGATAAACGCCCCGGTTAAGCGATGGTGCTCCAAACCGGGCACCGTACACATCGGCACATTGACGGATAAAGAATTCTACCGGAAACCGATCGCCGAACAGTAAGCTAGCGTTATTCGATGTTTGGTAGAATCCGAACTCGTTGCAGGTTTGGTAGGTCCACTGTCGCACTATGGAAAGGAATTAAAACAGATTGTTTAGGCATGAATGAAAAGCTTATGATGCTTTATATATCAATTCTTACTTCCGATTGCCGCAGCTGATTCCCAGGAAGTATTACGCAGTTCCTGTACTTCCTTCTCGTACAAATAATCCAGACATGTTGTATTGGTCGACTCCAAATTCACGCGGTTCACCTCCGCTAGCCTGCTGAACGGTGCACCAATGCTTTGGTTCACCATAATTTCGCACACCTGGTCGATCGTCGTGGTACTGTGCGGGCTGTTGTCCTTGTTGTACTGCACCACAGTAGCAAATAGTCCCGCAATATTCTGGAACAGGTTGGCAATATCGAGCGGGTTTTCGATCGATTTCTCCACCGGATCGCAAAGTTTAAATTTGTCGTTAAGCGTACGCTGTCCGATCATGTGCTTCAGCAGTGTTTCAATCTGCTTCACGGCACTGCGAACCGATTCCACACAATCGGTCGAGTAGCGTGCAAGCGAATGGGTAACCGTATCGAAGTACTCGACAAAATCAATCTTGGCCAGCAGTGGGCCACTGGAACTGATCGCTCCGTACACAAGCGAAGGATACTTTTCCCGCAGCCAAGCGGCAAGCGAACCCGGATAGGAACCACCGAACACGATCCAACGATTTTTGTGTGGCTGTAGGTTGTACTCTTTGTTCATGGCCACGATAAAGTAGGCCAGATCGGCGAGTGCCTGTTCCGAGGTAAGGTACGCAAGATTGCTGGTGGAAAGATCCGCCGTCGGATGACTTTTGCCATAGAATCGATGCTCGAGCTGGAAGCATAGGGCACCGTGTGCTTTTGCATAATGGATCCATGCTCCTTGGTGCATCCAGAAGGGTTTCGCTTCAGCTTCTCCACCAATCATAAGAAACACAGGCGCGTTAGGGTTGGAGGCGTTGAAGAAGTGATCGTTCACTTGATAACGTTGCTTCCATGTAGCAGCATTCGTAGGATCATTATGGTCTAGCTGCTGCACGAACCAATGATCCGGAAATGGTTCAGCTCCAGTGTACAGGATCGAATCCGTCGTACGGCTGGTGCCGGTATCCGTTTGGAACATTCTTCCACGAAAAAATCTACGCAATCCATTAACCTCACATTGCTGTCCGAACAGAAGGAGGATCACGATCACTAAGGACGCTGCTGAAACCGAGGATTTGCCGGCCATGTTGCTGATATGGCTGCTAGAACTTTCTTTACGACACTGACCCGGGACACAAACGAAACAGGAGACGCACTCGGTGCACTGCGAGCAACAACTATACGGTGGTCAGTCGGTCGAGCGTTACTTTTAAACAAAACAACCCCTCAGGCTGATAACTATTATCAATGTCTCTTTCTCACACACGCAAACATTGACCCTGCGGCCGTGTCCAACAAGACAGGCTAATCGAATTTGTGCATCCAGAAGGGCCGCTGTGTGTAGAGCATTATGCGCGAAATAGAAGGGATATGGGAGAAGGATGATTTATGCCAGACAGCTTTACCAAGCCATGATAATAGATATAATCGGCTGACGGACTATTACTTTTTTTTTTAACTATTCGCCGTTCTTGTTGGGGAACTATTTTTCACAGATAACAAAAAAATACAAAGTAGTAATTTTTTATTATTTGCCAAAGCCAAAAAAAACTACCAAAGCATGTATAACATAACTTTTGGTAAATATTTTCGCCGTGTTTTATATTAAAGTTTGATTAAAACGGAATTTTTAAATCAAATAGAAAACAAACTGCGCGCCCGCCTCGCATATGAGAGAATGAAAGAAAAGAAGCAAATGAAAGTGAAAATGACAGAGAGTAAGAAAAAGAAAGAAAGTAGCTCTTTTGCATTGAAAGCCTATTGTCAAGCCGGTTTTTAGTACAACCCCATCTCTACATACCTTGACTCCGGTATGTTTGACATTTCATCGAGAGGTGGATTAGAGCGAGACAACCAGCCCGTCGCGCAGCCGTTTGATTGCTGCTGGACCGTACGAAAAAGAGGGAGAGAGCGAGAGAGAAAGGTAGCCGCTCCCTGCTAGTCCGAGCTCGACGCGCATACAGAGTGCGCCCAGAGGTGGTAATTGAAAGTGGCTTAAAATCGTGTGTCCGTGTGTAATAAAAACGGTGCAAAAGAATACCCCATTCCAAGGCAAACCTGTGTGTAAGTGGTCGTCGTGTGGTTTCGTGCGTGCGTGCGTTGATGAAAATTGATTGATTACTTTCCTAAAAAGCGTAACGGGCACCTTCTTTTTGTCGCTACATTCCTGGAAGCAACAGGTGGAAGGGAAGAAGCGGAGACGAAGGGCCATTAGGAAAAAAAGATCCCCTTTAGTGCAGAGTCGCCCCCATTATTCATCCCTCGTTTACGCATCCCACGACGAGTGGCTTTTTGACAAGGGGGTGAAGTTTAGGGGGGAAACAAACGGTCTACAAACGGGGAAGTATCAAATTTGTGATCTCTCGAAATCATTCCAGAATCCGACCACCCTATACTTCGTGCGCATAAGTCATCGGCGCGCGTTATCATCGCAAAAGTGGCGAGAGAGGAAAAAAAGTCGGTTGCGCCCCGAAAGTGGAAAGTCGTGGTCGTCACAAACACTCGTCCGGTTTTGGAAGAGAGAAGAACACTACACACACACTTGCACATATGCACACGGTGTGCTCCGTGCGGTGTCGTCATCCGGTCGTCTCGCGAGAGTGTGTGTAGTGCGGTCTCTTGTTTTTCCAGCCTTTAATCCGTCATCGCCTTGCGCACACACAGTGTCACAGTGCGCCTAGCAGTGGTATTGTGGGTTTTGTGGGTAGGAGAAAAGTGCAACAGCATCATCATCATCATCGCGAGTCACGAGTGGAAGTTGCCAATCGGTTGGGAAAAATTACCATTGTGTGTCCCAGTTCCTGCTGTGCCTAGTGGGGGAAACGCTCGTGAAGCAAATTCTACTCCCTTCCCAACTGCTTGTGCGGATTGCGTGCGTGTGTGTGTGTGGGTGCGTGTCTGTTAAATAATCTCCCACGGAATTGTTAGGGGGTGGAAGGCAGTGTGTGGCATAAAAAGTGTAATCGAATAATCGGCATTGAAGAAGATAGTGCTCGGTGTTTACGCTGAGGTGATTAGGGCCAGACGGGGCAGCGCTAGAAGTTTAGCTGGTGCGCGCGCGGCGACGTTTTAATAATTGACTCGCGTGAAAAGCTTTAGTGTGCGTGTGTGTGTGTGCGTGTTCGCATCCGCTCCGCTGCATCCGCAGTGTTGAAGAAGGGTAACAAGTGCAGCAGAAGTGAGACTGAGAGGTTTTATGCTGGGCGATTTACTAGATTAAGAGCGCCATTACGCATTTTTTTTTGTTGTTGTTGTTGTTGGAGGGTGGTGAGCATCCCCTGTGTGTTTTATAGCACACATATCCATACACGATCGTAGAAGGCAGACAGGGTGTGTGTGTATACAGTGCGTGTGTGCCATTTTTTTGTTGTTGCTTCTCGTTCCATTTCTCACTACGTGTGAATAGAGTGAGTGTTTGTGTGGAGGCAATTGAAAGGCAACAACGATTTAATTGATCCGTGTGGTTCCTAGCGAAGGCTTATGCTGTGTGTATGTGTTTGAAGGGGGGGCTAAGTGAGTGCGTGCGGTGTCCCAAGTTGATCATCATCGTCGTCGGCAGCCCCAGCAGAATCGGTGTTGGCCTGGAGAGCATCATAGTCAGCCTGAGTGAGTGAGAAAGAAAAAAAAGAGAGCGAGCACTGAGAGAGAAAGAAAGAGAAAGAGAAATATTCGCACGGGAACGAGCAAGCCTGGTAGATTGTTCAAGGTATGTTGTGTGTGTGTGTGTGAGCCACAATTCTGGCTTGGAGCGATGTTCTTGATGATGTTCTTAGCATACGATACGATCATCTGAATACAATTGGTGACTGACGATCTTATACGATGTGTATTTTCCATTTTTCCTATTTTCATGCCCTTCTTCCTCCACTATCCTCCGTTCGGCTTGCCAACCTCCCATGCGCGCACACAGTGACGGCAAGAGAATATCATCGAAACATGAATGAAATCGAAGCACTGCGCCAGGAGGCGGAAACGCTGAAGAATGCGATCCGAGACGCACGTAAAGCGGTGTGCGATACATCGATCTTACAGGCCACCGCACAGCTGGAAGCGGTGGGCAGGATTCAGCTTCGCACGAGACGCACGCTGCGTGGTCATTTAGCAAAAATCTACGCTATGCACTGGGGCAATGATTCCCGGTATCTAGTGTCGGCCTCCCAGGACGGTAAGCTGATCGTGTGGGATTCGCACACCACCAACAAGGTGCACGCGATCCCACTTCGCTCATCCTGGGTGATGACGTGTGCGTACGCACCATCCGGCAATTATGTGGCGTGCGGCGGTCTGGACAACATCTGCTCGATCTACAATCTGAAGACGCGCGAGGGCAATGTGCGCATTGCGCGGGAGCTGGGTGGCCATACGGGGTATCTGTCGTGCTGCCGGTTCCTGGACGACAATCAAATCGTGACGAGCTCGGGCGATATGTCGTGCGCGCTGTGGGATATCGAGACAGGCCAGCAGACGACATCCTTCCAGGGACACACCGGGGACGTGATGGCACTGTCTTTGGCACCGCAGGGGAAAACGTTCGTGTCCGGTGCGTGCGATGCGAAGGCGAAGCTGTGGGACATCCGTGAGGGCCAGTGCAAGCAGACATTCCCGGGTCACGAGAGCGACATCAATGCGGTAGCATTCTTCCCGAATGGGTTCGCATTCGCGACGGGTTCGGATGATGCCACCTGTCGGCTGTTTGACATCCGGGCGGATCAGGAGTTGGCGATGTACTCGCACGATAACATCATTTGCGGTATTACGTCGGTGGCGTTCTCGAAGTCGGGTCGATTGCTGTTGGCAGGATACGATGACTTCAACTGTAACGTTTGGGACACGATGAAGGCGGAACGGGCGGGCATATTGGCGGGACACGACAATCGGGTGTCGTGTTTAGGCGTTACAGAGAACGGTATGGCGGTGGCGACCGGCTCCTGGGACTCGTTCCTGCGCGTATGGAACTAAGCGGCACACACAAGTCATTGTCGTTGCTTAGGTAAAACCGTTCCTTTGAACGTTTCTTTTTCTTTTCATTCGATTTTTTAAACATCATATTCTTTTTCTGCCCTTTCGCCTGCTTTGTACGATAAAACTTTCCTTAAATGGTGTTAATAATCCCGGGGTTTATTATGCAGTGTTCCTCCTGTACACGCTCAAACTCAAAAATTGTAGCAGAAAAAACATACACTATTGCACTACTGCTAGCCAATTATAGCTTACGCTAGTGCACGATAGATGGCGTCACGGCGCTTCGATGCTGTGGGAAAACGGGGAAAAGGAAATGTATATCGGGTCGCAAAGAACGGTTAAGCGCTTACCAAAATGCACGCTTTCCGTGCAGGGGGGAAAAAGATGAACAAGGAATCAATGGCATTAAATATTCTAACCCCTCCAAACACGTCGAGTGTTTGAATAAGCAGTTTACAGTTAATCGATCGCAGGAAAGGCAATTCTTCTTTGCACACATAGAACACAACAAAAGAAAACAAAAAAACCTTGCCGCGGAAAAGGTGTTTTAAATTGCGTAATTAGTTGTATATGGTGTGCAATTTCCATCTGTATTATCCCAACTTGGCTGGTTGTAGTTTGTTTTTTTTTTTGTTTTTTGCCTTTTTGTTTGACTCTCAATTTTGTTTTTGCTGAAGCTTTTTCAAACGCCGGGGCGCGAATGTCTCACGTTAACACGTTAAGTAGTCGGGAAGAGCGTAGCGTGTGCACTTAGCTTGGTGCGCACTGATGCGTCTGGGTCCGCATCCTAAGTACATGTACGTTGTGTTTTTAGGTTAGTATTTAAGTTTTATTTGTCATTTGCCCTTCTTCGGGCTCGTGTCGAGTTAATGTATGTGTGTGTGCGCGGGAGATGTCCATAAGCAAAAACGGTGTCACCCATGCTCCCAGAACAAACTAACGGGCTAAGAGGTGGCCCCCAGAAATCAAAGAAACAAAATCAGAAGGAGGTGCACACACAAAAAAATGCGCCTGGCTTAGGAACATCGATTGGCATAGACTATTATTATAATTATTACACACTAAAGAAAAAGAAGAAGAAGAAAATAAGTTTGTTTATCTATAGGAGAGGAAAAAGCAAAAGATGTGCTGTCGTTATGTGGCAACTAAAAAATATATATATTTATGATGTAATAGTATCAGGTGAAACCCCGTTTGGTTATAGTTTAAAAGAAGCATAAACGCAAGTACACAAAGTAAAATAAACATGTAGGATCTCCAGGATGGGGTTTTAAAAAAAAAATAGGGCCCCACCGTGAGGGAAATGTAGAAATCGGAACCCACTATATAAGCACCACTGTTCACAGCTCATCTTTCAGCAGAAAAAAATTCCATTGTTTAATGCCAATTCCAGAAACGGATGGGTACGGTAGTAGTGATGAGCGATAGTTTTACAATACTAAAACTGCAGATGATAGTAATGCAAATCCAGGTTGTGGAAGGATGAAAATGGTCGCACATAGAAAGCGCATGATGTAGCGCAATGCTGGAACCATGTAGTAGAACACGCATACACACACACACAGTGAAGGCTTTAAGTAGAAGTACCAACCAAAAAAATAAACAAAACCCCATCTTGCACTAGCCAAATTCAACACATTCAAGATGGTGTCAGGGCATCGTTAGAAACGAAATTTGTAACGATGTTTTTGCGACGTTAGGTAAGATCATTGGCGGATTTCTTGTTATGTGCAAATTGTCTAAATTCATGAATAAAGTCTCATATGTGTATATCTATGACCATAACAAATTGATTTGTTTTTATTGTGTACTGTTTGTTGTTTCGTTCCTCTGTTTGTAATTTAAATCTTCAACAGGTGTTCACTGCAACGACTCCTACGATTGACGTTAGGATGGTTTGAAATGACAGTTGGCGGTTTTATGTTGCGATATAAATTTTAAAATCATAACTTTACATTCAATTGCATTTTTCGCCATAAAATAATTTCTTTGGCAGTTTTTAATACAATCCTTCTATTACATCAGATCATTTTTTGTTAAATTAAGCACAAATCAATTTCCTAGCAAAATATCCCGCCGAAAAAAACCATGTTGAAGCTATCAAATCTACCAACACCCCAACATAATTACCCCCAAAGGTGGCTTGCGTGCGAGAATTGCGAGAGTGGAAAACTTGCTCAACAACCAGGACCGCCCTTTTGAACGCTTTTCCCTGATGTGCGGAGATACGGAACTCTCGGCAGGTTCGCTCGCGCGGGTACTCCATCTTCACAAAAGGGCCATGTATGCCAAACGAACGTCTGCGAAGGAAAATGGTGAGCGCAGAAAAATGGAGCAAGCGCGCAACGCAACGGCGAGGAGTTTTGCTCTCCCGCAAAAGCTCGCATCGGAAAAGCTGTCGTCATCACCCTGGGCACCCTTGGTTTCGCATTTGATTCGCGCGTTCCAGGACTGGGGTTGAACGCTCTCGCCCTCTGCCTCTCTCTCTCACACACACACACTCGCTCCCTTTTTCGCTCTCTTTCGTGAGAGTGCGAGAAAATGGAAAAGTGGTAGGCAGTTGGGAAAAATCTCTCGGTACTTAGGGAGGGCCAGCCAACCAGTTAGTAGTTGCTCGGGGAGTGTTTCGTTTTTTTACTGAGTCACGGAAAAGTCGCAACCACGGTACCGCGGACGAGAAAATTGCAATTTTCCACCGTATAATGTGCATCCAGCAACCGAAATAGTGTGTAAAAATCGGCCGGACCGTAGTGCAGTGTAAGGGTAGGTGTTATCCGGCCGAAAGGTGGCCACCGCTGGCGTGTGGAACCAGATTTGTAAAAACGGGCTCCCTGTCTCGGACAGCTCGGCTGGTGGAAAATTTTCTTTCCTGCAGCGATTGGGTGTTCCGTGTGCAGGGTGTGTGTGTGTGTGTGTGCTATAGTGCAAGTTGATTTTTTTCTTAACCTAGGGAGTGTTGAATAGGATTTGCAGGATTTATTTAAAGCAAGCATCGAGTGTGCCGTGGAAAAAAAGGAAAATTTTGGACGAGAAGTGTCATGGCTGAATTTCTTTCTTTCCGTTCTTTTTTTTTTCGTTACTGCTCTCCTTCATTTAACTGGCACGCCCAGAGGGATGCAGGGGTTTTCGCTTTCCCGCTCGGGACAGCCGCACATCGTGTCAACCTGATTTGACCGAACGATTTTTCGGGAGAGCAAGCGTAAAAGCATCCTTCGGTGTGTCTGTGTGTGGTTTGTTCAGAGTTAGGAGTTGGAAAACCCTGCAATTTGAACAGCGAAAAATGTCCATTATTTTCTCAGGTATGAAAGCACTAATATAGGAAGCAAAGGTAGGAATTGATAGCAAGCTCGGAACACCCTGAAATTAGTAATCTAAAGCGAGGAGGGAAAGATTTTGCGCTTTGTCAAAGATGGTCACTGAATATGGAATATGGTGTGAACAGTGTTGATGTTAAAGTTGGCTGTTGCGGAAATATATTAACTAAGTGTTGTGTGCAAATTTTTTTTTGTCTCTTCCATATTACAGTCGGTTTAGATAAATATTAGTTGAATGAGGAAAAAGAACAGTTTCGCTGCGAGGAAAAAAAACCGTGGTGTTAAAAGGTTGGGAGGTCGTGACCAAGAAGAAGCAGCAGCAGTTTTTGCACGTCGTGAGAGGAGCAGTTCGGTCGATTTTCGGGCAGCAGAAAACTGCAGATAATCGATAAATTGCTAGTGCCTAGTTGGGAGGAAGCGAGCGTGAAAATTCGGTGTGAAGCTAAAAGTGAGAGTGAGTGTGTGAGAGAGAGAGAGAGAGAGAGAGAGAGAGAGAGAGAGCGGGCGAATTTTCATCTGCTCACGCTCTCATCCGACGGACGGTTTTGCCCTTTGCGTTCTCGTTCGTTCACGCACCACGACGACGAAGCTCAGCCGCAGCAGGCGGGTGGAGAAGGGTGTGTGGCGTGTGTAAGCAAGCGGGACTGGCGACGGGCAATTAAGTGGCTTGCTGTCCCTGGCTCACATGCAGCAACCTAGCAGCGGTCTGCGGTGCCTGCTATCATCATTTCGCTCCGACACCGTCATCGTCGATGCCGCTGTGACATGCGTGAGCTCGCAGTGTCGTGAGGCGTGAGTGTGAGTGCGAGCGAACGAGCGTGAGAGCGAGCGAGAAAGGGATCGTCTCTCTGTGCGTGCGGGTACGCGTGTGTGTGTGATTTCGGCGCGCGCGCGCGCGTATGTGTGTGTGTACGAGTGTGCGGAAAACGAGGAAAATTTTGCATGAGTCGCGACGACGACGAGAGCCAGTCGGAAAAGCCTGGAGTTGGTGCTGTTCGCCGATTAGCCTAGATCGACTAAGAAGAAACCACGCACCGTGTAACGAGGACGCGAGTGGTGTAGGTGCTGTCCTGTTGCTGTTGCCGCGTGGTGTGGTGCGTGGAAATCGCCGGATCCCGGTTGTGCACTCCGGCACGCTCCCAAGCACCGGTTTTGCTGCAAATCCTTCGACCCCTCCCCATAGTTTTGCTGCGAACGCGTAGTACAACCAGGATCATCTTAGTAGCGACACAGGCTAGAGAACGAACCATATCCAGACGCCCAGAAGCAGAGAAGCGGTAGTAGTAGTAGTAGTAACAGCCTCGCCGCCCCAACCCCCCGCTCTAGGGAGACCCCAACAGCCGCTTAGGACCAACGAGCGTTGAACGATGAACGAACTGGAAGCGCTACGACAGGAGGCGGAAACGCTGAAGAATGCGATCCGGGATGCGCGGAAGGCGGCCTGCGACACGTCGCTCGTCCAGGCGACCAACAATCTCGAACCGATTGGTCGGATACAGATGCGCACGAGACGCACGCTGCGTGGCCATCTGGCGAAAATCTACGCCATGCACTGGGGCAGCGACTCGCGCAACCTGGTGTCGGCGTCGCAGGACGGCAAGCTGATCGTGTGGGACTCGCACACCACCAACAAGGTGCACGCGATCCCGCTCCGCTCGTCCTGGGTGATGACGTGCGCGTACGCCCCCTCGGGTAACTTTGTCGCGTGCGGCGGACTGGACAACATCTGCTCGATCTACAATCTGAAGACGCGCGAGGGCAATGTGCGGGTATCGCGCGAGCTGCCAGGGCACACGGGCTATCTGTCGTGCTGCCGGTTCCTGGACGATAATCAGATCGTGACGAGCTCAGGCGACATGTCCTGCGGTCTGTGGGACATCGAGACGGGCCAGCAGTGCACCTCGTTCCTAGGGCACACCGGGGACGTGATGGCACTGTCCCTGTCGCCCCAGTGCCGGGTGTTTGTGTCCGGTGCGTGTGACGCGTCGGCCAAGTTGTGGGACATCCGGGAGGGCCAATGCAAGCAGACGTTCCCGGGGCACGAGAGCGATATCAATGCCGTCACCTTCTTCCCGAACGGACACGCCTTTGCGACGGGTTCGGATGATGCCACCTGTCGGCTGTTTGACATCCGGGCGGATCAGGAGTTGGCGATGTACTCGCACGATAACATCATTTGCGGTATTACGTCGGTGGCGTTCTCGAAGTCGGGTCGATTGCTGTTGGCAGGATACGATGACTTCAACTGTAACGTTTGGGACACGCTGAAGGCGGAACGGGCGGGCATATTGGCGGGACACGACAATCGGGTGTCGTGTTTAGGCGTTACAGAGAACGGTATGGCGGTGGCGACCGGCTCCTGGGACTCGTTCCTGCGCGTGTGGAACTAAATTCGTGCGGCCATCAGACACGCAGCTCCAGAGTCATTCGACATCGAAGGCCAGGTAGAGTCGGCGAGACCATGGGTAGTAGCGATAAGTGTGAGAGGAGTAGTAACAGTGTATTTTTTCCGCACAGTCAGTCACATACACCGGACCAGCAGCACCGAGAAACGTGGTGTTACACAAATACTATACTCTCCAATGGAAAGTAACTCTGCGTTGCTAACGAGATATGCGTTATTGTTTTTTCCGCCTAGCAAATGATTAAGTGCAAGCCGAAGTAATACCACACAGTTACGTTTCTTGCGCAGTTGAGCGATTTTTGTTTTCTGTTCGTTTCATTATTCTGTAGCCCATTTGCTGAGAAGTGCATTCAAAAAAATGCTCAGTTTCCGTACGGGTGGTATTCAATGGTACGATTGGGCAGAGCTTGCAGCCTCTAGGTAGGCTGTGCTACCTTAGTACAGCAAAGGTGTCATGTTGCATATGACAGTAGGTTCAGTGCTTCCAATGGCAACACACTGTGGATGGTGGTCATTCAAAGTGACAGCTAATGGATAATTTTTGGTTCCGATTTTACGTTTCATTACATAATTCAAGCGTGAACAGTTGGTCGATAGTATATTTTTGTTCTAAATCTTTGGCTCCCTTAAAGGAGCATCCCCCGATACTACATGTACAGTGTTCCCCCGTTTTCTAAAATAGCTGGCATACGGCATGAGAATTGGTATATCAAAAAACAAAAACGGTAAAAAAAAACAAAAAAGGATATTGTTTCAGCAATTGGATAGTCTCAAAATTAAGCAAAACACAGCTCTCCAGTATTCCAGCTGTAGTACAGTACTTCAGATACAGATATTTGTGTTAGCAAATGCAAATAGACCAACTATGTTCCTTGTTTTCCAAAAAACATTTTTTCTACGAGCAAGCTAGCAATGCTCCTGACTGGATGCAACCGGTTTCTATGAACTTTTTTTACGTTTTTGAAATTTTATACAAAGAACAACCTAAAACACGACCAATCCACAAAAGAAAAACACAAGTACACACCCACCCAGCAACAATCAAACGACCAAAAACTGATACTACAAGCAACATTTTACACACACAAACACTAAGTACAGCACACTTACTCCACCTAACACTGTTCACTAAACACAGCACAGGCTTGCATGCAATCGCACAGTAAATGTAAAAGGGATAACAATTGCAATTGTCTTCGCCGAGAGGTATCACACAATAGTTCCATTGGATGGTTAGATCATATTTGAAGTGCGGGGAGGACTCGTAAGATATGTGTGTGTGTGTTTTTTTCCTCCGGAGAAACTATTTTCTTATTCCCCGTGGAGGAGCATGGTCATGGAAATTTGGGTCTCTCACCCGCGGTACAATTACTTTTTCCGGAGTCACGCTTTTCGGTTCGTTTTTATCCACCCCTCGCCACCCAGTGTCCTAAGGGTAGTTGCTTTCCCCGTTGCCTTCCACCGGTGTGTCGGGAGCCATTCGCTATGCGAATGCTGCTGCTGTCTCACAATTTTCCCTTCGACACACGCACATGCGTACCAGCGAAGGTGTGAACATTGCGTGCACGTATTCTCGTTTCACTCTGTGAGAGTGTGTGTATGTGTGTTGCTTTTTCTATTTGTTCTTTTACACACGATACCCTATGTTGAAAGGAAGTTTTTCTTCAGTCTGGTGTGCTTGCAAGCACTGTTGGCACTGTTGCACGCAGTTTTACAGCTTGCAGCGCCCGTTCTTAGTGGTTTTTTCGTCAATTGGGGTAATTTGACACTCTTTAGTACGGCGAGCGAGGGAAACCTTAGCCTACTAAGTGTATGCCATTTCTTTACCAATGTAGTTTACGTTTGTTCACTTATGACTACAAATCGTGTTCCGTTTCTCTATATGCGTTTCAGGTAAGCCAAACACCTTTCTCAATTTTGGGTGGCAGTGGTTGTTCTACCTCAACCTAGAGAGAGCGTGTTTGTGGTTTAAGTATTTTACCATGTGAATTTTTTATGATTCTGTTCGGCCGCTCGTTATGACTCATTTTATACACACTCTACATTCACACACACAAAAAAAAACAATCACACTTACACGTACAAATACAACTACAAAAAAAACTACACTACCTAGGTATTACAATCATACACATAAAATGGATAACAAATAAATACTTGGGTGCGACTGTCTCCCTTCCAGATTGGGTACAATAACTAAAAAAAAAAAAAAATGGAAGAACCGATGTTCAAGATGCTAGCTATTCGTGTCCAGCTGTGCTATAAAGCTAACTGCACCTCACCAAGATCGATAAGGCTTCCCGTTCGAGAAAATCATGCATTTTCTCGGCGATTTTTCAAGTCTACATGCGTCCCATTCCTTCCATCCTATCTTTCCCTTCTAGTCCTAGTCTTTTTCTCTCTTCTCTCGCTCTCTCCTCTCTCTTTCGTCCCAATCTCCAGTCACTTTTTCCATGGGATACTTCGATTCAAATGAGATGAGTTAGCCTTCCTGGCGCGAGTAAGTACGGGAAAGCGTTACGCCACCCCCATTTGCGTAATGATTTCCAGCCGAAGAAAATGGCGGAAAGACAAAACAAAACAACAGTAAAAAAAAAAAACTAAACATTCGGGGCTCGAGTATAGTTTTTTTTTTTTGTTGGTTTGTGTGTGCTGTGCTGTGCGAATTCAGGGTCAGTTTAGCTAGCATCGTGCACAAATCGTAGGGGACACTAATTAGGGTGTGTAGAGACCGGGAGACAGCCAGCAGAGGACCAGCCATATAATAGCTGTAATACTGTATTTATGTGTAACCATATGATGTTTTTTTGTTGTATTTTTCGTTTCTCTTGTTGTTTCCTATACATAATTGATAAGACAAAAACCCCTGGCAGGGGGTGGAGGGGTAGAGAATCCAATTGCAGCTAGAAAAAAGGAAAACTGCTGCAAAACAATATTGCTTAACACTTAAACACTACGAAGTGTAATGCTGGCTTACAATTCAACACAACAACAACCCAAAAATAGTTATTGTAAAAACGAAGATGAGAAAACAAAACCAAACAACAAGTGAAAGCTGACAATGGCGAATGGAGATAAAAAAGCATTCAAACCAATCTCGAAGCCGTACACAATTATGCCACAATTATAGATTAATGGTTTTGTACGATATGTACTGTTTACTACTGTTAGTTGCTATACATTTTTAGTACAACGTTTGAGTACTTTAATATCGTAATTTCAATTTTACATTAATTTGTGTAATTCTTTGTTACACAAGCGGTGTAGGGTGGTTTCAGTATTCATTTTAGGTATTAAAAAAACGTCAACAGCAGCACAAAATTGATCCATTTATTATTTGAAAACAATCGGCCAACCGTTTTTTTAAAAAAAGCAGTATTTAGTTATTTGCTTTCAAATGCGAACTTTTTTGTTTTATTTTCCTTTCGGCTGTGAACTGTAATAAGGTATGATATGAGCTTTCATACGAAAACTAAAACAAAACAAAAACATATAAAATAGGGCGAAAGTGGTAGTGCTTTAAAAACACGCACTACAAAACAAGCGCACAGAAAAACGCACAAAAAATGAAAATTCGTACCTCTCGCCTTCCGTAATGTTGTAATAACTTAAGGAAAAACATTGTTTAATCCCTTTTTTTTTTGGAAGCGGACACAGGACGGAACATGCATGCACCAACTGTCATCTGTATAGGCGCGGATGGCAGTCCCCGGCGTGTCTGTACCGTACCGTTCCCCCATTCCGGCAACAACCTTGCCTCCAGTGAACACCGACCCACCACCTTTTTTATCGCTTGATTATAAACTAAGGGGCTCATTTTCAATCGATGAAGGTTCCGGGTAAAATGGCACGAGACCGAGTTTTAGGGGGCTCGAACTCGAAGGAAGCGTAAGCCGGGTTTGCAATCCAGTGAACTAAATCGAGCGGCTCACTTCATTTATCTCGCCCGATTGCTGCCAGGGAAAACCGGTGGAATGGAAGTGGCCATACATAGTTCAGGGGCTCAACTGCTATATGGCCCAACAGTGCGTTGTTTTATCTTCACTGGACGCAAGGCATGTTGTTTTGTGAGACAAAAGTTGTTAGTTGTGCAAAGCATTAAATCGATTCGTCTTGATGTGCTTCTAGTTCTGTTGCAACAGAAATCATAAATCCCTCCCCACATTCCTCCCTCCCCCCCCCCCCCCCCTCTCCTAACATACAGCAAATGTGTCCGGAGGAGCAACGAAAATACCTCTCTCTTTCTCTCTTTACTAAGGGCGAAGAAAAAAAATGGCGGAAAATGTCGGGCTGCTACGATTGTGTTTCGTATGTGAGAATTGGAATACGTATGGTTTACCGGATTTTCTGTGTACCAACCTAGCCCCCTCCCCCCCCCCCCCCTCCTCCCACACCTATCCCTCGCGATGTTAATCGTACCTATAAAATCGGTCAGGAACTAGCCAAGAACACTAGCTCTACTTCCGAGGCACACAGAAGTAGGAGCAGTGTTCCTTGCTGTAAAGCCAAGGCGTAGTAGTGGAAAGTAATTCGTCCCAAATGGGACAAACCAGCACACAACGGTGCACAACAGAAAAGCGCAAAATACAATTCCAAAGAAAGAAAATACAATAAATCTCCGTGCTCACGAACGCATTCTTGTGAACATCCCAAAACTTACTCTCTCCAGCTCTTTTGCAAGTAACTTTCTAAACCAACCAAACAACAAAACTAAAGAAGAAAAAGTAAGAGACAAAACAAAAAGTCAAGAACAAAACAAACAAACGCCATACACTGCCTAATTTCACATAGTCTCAATGTAATGTAATGCAAAATAAAAGCAGAAGAAGAGAGAAGAATATCATGCGAAAATAAATGTAAAACTACATCAGCAACAGCAGCAGCAGAAGCAGCCAACAGTAGAGTTAAACTCGATGTGTGTATGTGAGAGAGGATCACTCGAACAAATAGGTGTGCGAGAACCTGACATCAAAAGGCACAATAAGCATATAAGCAAAAACAAGCAGCATGAGATTAAGCTAAAGCAACAAAAAGAGATAAACCAGCAAAAGAACAACCTTGTAACGCACAAAAAAGAAACGGTATGAAGATCGGTGGAACACACACGTCCCCGGGTCTATAAGGAAGGTCTGTTTGTTGAGCTTATGTTCCGTCGCGTTCGATTCCAACCAGTCCAACGATGATGAGTGGACGGCAGCCAGCCAGCCAGCCAGTGGAAACCACGAACAATCTTAGCAGTAGCAGAGGTGCGTGTATGTGTGTATGTGTTAGTACGTTACCATTAGTCAACCAGCACAAGCAGATAGTGGCCATTGTAATAGGGGTTAATAAACGCCAACACAGCTCGTATGGAAGGGTCCTTTTTGCTGCTGCTTGTCAGCAAACGCTCCGGCTGAATTTAGGCTTCGCGTGGTGTAACTGCGTGTCCCAACAACAAGTAGCTAGCAGCTCATCTGTTCGCGGAACAGCGCAAAGCGTACCGGAAAAGCATCTACGGGGCTTATGCCAGTCTTTGCGGCAACTGATTCGACACGGTGGCCCGCGTCGAGTAGCTACCGGAGAGATTGGTTGTTAGTATGCACCGAACACTTCGCGTCTCCGCGACACCGTTGGACTAGCCCAACGGGGTTGACCAGGCACCAGGGCACCAGGCGACATCCGGAGGAGTGCTGAGGAAAAGTTGCAAAAGGGAAAAACGGAAATTCCATCGAGCTGAAGAAGAAGAGCAGCCAGAAGAAAACGCTAATCAAACTACCGTGGTCCGGAAATAAGGCAACCGGAATTGTGGGCAAAAAAAAAAAGGAGAACACACATACAAGTACACGCACTGCCCTCCACATAATGCTTCTATACCTTGTCTGCGTGGTAGTAGAACGGTCAGCTACCGCTTGGACAAGGGTGGGTTTTGTAGGTTTTGAAGGACTAGAAAGGACAGAAAATGGTTCAGTTTTTTTATGTCTGTTTTTCGTCCTGAGATGAGATATAATCTGTCTCGCCTTCCCTCATAACCTACTCCTCCCCCCCCCCCCGCCCCCCACACTCCCAGCTGATGCGTTGGAACTATATCGAAAGAATAAGAGACGTACAAGCCAAACTTTGGTACGTTGTTACAAACATACACATGCTGCGAAAAAGAGGAAACATCACATTAATGCTTTTAAAAAAGGAACGAAAAGTGTAAAGTAAATGTAAACACTTTCACCAGATAAAGAGACAGTTGAAGGATCAAACAATAGAGAAGAAGAAAAACGAACAACATCTTTACAACAACAAAAAAAGCAAATGGAAGAGTTCATTTTTTCCGCCAAATGGTTTGGTACATAAAGCTGTAAAGTATGGAAGCGGAAGCGGAAACAAATAAATACATAAAGTGCGTTAGGATAAAATCAAACAAAACAGAACACTATTAGACAAAGAAGAAAGAGCGCAAAATAGAGAGAGAGAGAGAGAAAATACTACAACAAAATGGATAGTAGGGAACATGAAAGAAAGGTGAAGAAAACAAAGGAGAAAAATCAAGCAGTAGCTCGGTTTAGTGTTAGGACACAGCCATGCAATGCAAGCAGGTGCAAGTAAACGTGGGGGGGGGGGGGGGGGAATGAAAGAAAGAAGAAAAAATACACCGCCCAGACGGGCAGACGACGGCAGGCAAACTAAATTTAATTCTAATGTAATTCTTAGGGGCTTTTGAAACTAGCGTGTGTAAAATCGCTGTGACGCTATATTTGTACAATTTATGTTACAACAATCATCTCCGAACGTGGACAAGCGGGGCAAGCAACAGCTAGAACAGCGAACTAAGGGAGCTAACGAAGAACCAATGCGATGCGATGATGCTCTCGATGAACTCAAATAGAAGAAGAAAAATAAATTTAAAAAAAACAAGTGTTGGGTGGACACTTTTGCGCAGGTGTGTCTATTAACGTAATAGTTAGCGGGAGGGAAATCCCCCCCGGAAAACGGATGTAACTGCACGAATTGGGTTAAGTTTGAAGTATTTGTGTTACTAGTTTCATTTAAATAACTATAAAGATTTTTTTTTAGTGTCGTTTTGATTAATTCAACCTTTTTGTTTTCTTTTTCTTTGAAGTTTGAATTAAATTTTGAACATTTCTTGTCTGTTATTCGATATATGATTTTTTTAAATTTAAAACTAAGTTTTGATAAACTCACAAATATTATCGTATTCCTATCAACTTTCGCAACACGTTCGCCTCGCTGGTTCGATATGAATTAGAGAGACAGAATCAAACTCTGGAACAAAAGAACCAGGATCAACCTATACACGTTTCAGTGACACCATCGCATAGACCAATATGTAACGAGCACAAGACATCCAATGCACAAACTCCGAAAATAAAGAAAGCTTGCTTGAAAAAAAAAACAAACAAACAATAGTTGGAGGAACAATATAAAGAATAAAACCGGAAACTCGTATGCGAACAAACAAAAAATACCTAAAGTCGAACGAGAAAGCTACGATCCAACTTCAACTTTTGCTAGAAGCAGAAAAAAAGAGGAAGAAGGAGAGCGAATAAGAAAAAAACAAACCACTACAACACTACATATATGAACTACATATATGAAAACCAAAACAAAAAAAAAACTATGAAAAATAAGGTAAAACATAGTAAAGAAAGGTTACAAAACAACAACACTAGCAAACCGAGAAGAGAAAAGAGAAAAAGTAGTAATAGTAGTAGAGTACTACGTGCGAAAAAAAAGCGGCAGAAGAAATACAAAGCAGAAATTAAGGGATAAGAAAGCTATAGGGAGAAGAAAATCACCATTTTTACACATTTTGAGATATCGAAAATATTACACCGCGACCGGGAGGTAAGCAAGAAACGGGAGTAGGAAGAGAATAAAACAAACAAAACGCCCCTCACGCGGGGGTTAAGGGTGAAATAGAACATACAACAACGGTCGGTCGGGAGACAAAATGTGCCCCGCCCACGAAATCGGAAGACGCGAAAAGAGTAGCTGCGAAAATAAACCAAACCAAACAAAAGAAGAGAAGAATAAACGACACAGTAAAAGTGCGCTGAATGAATGAAGAAAGAGAGAAAGCGAGAGAAACGAGGTAAACAAAATATAGTCTTTAAGTGAAAGTGAAGGAAAATAAAAATAAAAAAAGTGGTAACGAAAAATGATGGTATAGAAATTAACAATTAACTTATTATGAATAACAGGAAAAATACATGATTAAGAAAATATTAGATTGGTCGTTTTTGAAAAATTGAAGAATGGTTGCAAGGTAAGTGGTGTTAAGAGTGGAACAGGTAATGTATCTATATTTTTCTACCTCTGATGACACGATCGATAAACTAAAGAAGGCATGGAAATCTTCATCATCATTCCAACTGTCATTTTGAATAGCGCTATTACCAGTGAAAAAGCTACGGTACTTGCACATAAAAAAGTTCCGTTTGCTGAAGCAGTGATCTTTTCTCTCTTTCTACCATGTGTAAAAGTGTACCGAATTCCGCTTTTATTGGCGTTAATTTGTTTGTTAAAATAGAGAAGACGAGTTATTATTATTTCTTTAGTAACGATCTGACCGTTATGCTAAGATAAAAAAAATATAGAGTTTACAAAAAAATAAACAAAATTGAAGATGAACTTTTAAAATTTGTACCAATTTTTGAGTACAGTTGGAAGTTATTACATAAATGTAAATCAAAGTATTTTTTGTACATAAAGAGATACCAGGCGTCTCCATACCGTATTTTTTCTTGTCCACCAGGCGTCTCCATAGCACATTTCACACGTTCATTTACCGAAAGAAAAAAATACATCAAAGAATAGAACTAAATAAGTGTGAGTCTTTTCCAACGCATTTTATATTTTTCTTTACACTCTGTTTTGTTTTTGGATCTACAATTGAATGTAATGATAAATTTCTCCGATTTAACAGAAAATTCAAACATATTCCAATCATTTCTTTCCGACCATATGCTGGCAACACTGCCTTTCATCCCTTTCAGTGAGTTAACTTTTCCATCTCATTGCATTTCCACCGGGTGTTAATGAGCGGTGAAAATGGAACCATCGCTCAGCGCGCATGCGTGTTTCCATCCGTCCGAAGAACAGTTTGAAACTCACACGCACACACATATGTGCCTGCATGCGTGTGAAAGAGAGTAAGCATCGAAAATTTTCTCTCACCTTAGTGAGTGGGTGCGCGTGAGTAACGGAAAACTCCTATTGCCTGCTAGCCATGGAAAATTGTGCGTACGGCTACTACTGGCTCTCGATTTGCAGCCACCGGTGCCAGCGTGTGTTAAAGCGTGACACAAAACAGACCAGTGTGTGTGTGTGCGTGTGTTGGGAGTGGATCCTTCATATGCGAGCAATGGTGAGCAATGGTGAGAGCTCATGATATGTGCTCTTCGTAGTAAGTCGGTGTATGTGTGTGTGTGTAAGTGCAAAGTGTCATCATCGAGGAAATTAGGAAACTTCTCCATGTCGTCCGGTCGTGTTCGCGTTGGTCACGGTGTCCGTTAGTAAAAGTGAACGTGTGTCGTGCAAAAACGCAGAAAAGTCGAGCAAAACCGAGGCGAGGCAAGAAAATCACACAAAAATACGACCCCAACAATAGTGTGGATGTCTCCTGAAAGTGTGACCATCGTCATCGCGAACATGATTTGGTTGCAGCCGTGGTAGAGCAAAGTGACCCCCCTTTCGAAAATTCCTTGTGGCGACGACGTTCGACAGTTCGGCAATAGGGCACGGTCAAGTACGTTCAACAGCACCATCCCTTCCCAGACAAATATGGTAACAGCAGTCAAACCGAGTTTCTGAATTTTGCACATCATTTTCATTATTTCGAACGAGTGTGCGAGTGTTCGGAAAATGATGGAAAGTTTTTTTCGCCGCCCCGCCCCCCCCCCCCCCCCTTTCCAGTTTGCGAGTTATATGTGGAAAACTTGTGAAAAAAATGTGATTTGCTTTCCTGAGCTGAATTGGTGTTGCTAGGGAGACATTTGCAACGGAACCACACATCGATCATCGCTTGAACTCGAATTATACTCGGTTCCAATTTATCCTTATGAAATGGGGAGGTAAAGCAAAAAAAAATCCTCCACTAGCCACTCCACGCACCGTCAATACACGCCCTCGTCGCGGCGTCTTCTCTTAACCCTTCAGTTATGGGAAAAAATCTCTAGACGCACCTTTTCCTACTCATTCCAGCAGTTGAAACCGTCCTCCATCACTCTTTCTCTCTTTCTCTCTCTCCGATGTGTCGTTTTTCACACCCAAAAGATTTCATTTTCCTCAATTTTCACCGTCTCATATCGGAACAGTTTTTTTATCTCATCCCTAAAGTGACTAACTGTGATGTGACTCTCTTTCACACTGTCTCATCCCTGAGTAGTGAGGAAAATGCTACCAGTGCACTTGTGTGAATAAGTATGCGCCGTATGTGTGTCTATGTGTAACTGATAAACGGAAGAAAAACGAGAATTTAATTTACCATTGCGATCCGTAACAGCGTTACGATACTAAAATAGTATTAATAGCAACAAACACAGGAACCAGAACAAGTGTCAGTAAAAGAGGCAAAGCGTAAAACGGATGTGAAGAACAAGCCTTCCTGTGCTGGAAATGGTGGTGCGTACGTGCAAGGGGGCCACATTACACTACTACTACCGCTAAACGAATACTGTGTGCTGTGAAAGCGAGACATGAAGGTGTGTGTGTGTGTCTTCATAGTTGCAAATAAATTTATACAGTGGAAAGCCAAAAGCCTCCTAGCTGCTAGCCTGCTAGGATGGAGATAGTCCACTGTTCGTGTTTGCGATTTTCACATTGTCCAACTGAGTGACTTTGACAGACGTCCAAAAGGTAGTAATCCTGCAGTGTCGGTTCGAGTGCTTCCCTCTCGAGTTCCCCGTTTAGGATGAACCATTTCGTCATCCATCCTTTTGCCTTTCGCGTGTAGGGCTTTGCCGTTGTCCCGCACACATACACACACTTATCACAATCCTCCCTACACACTAGTCGGCGACGGTGACCGCGCCTCTCGGTTTGCGTTTTTGCACGCATATCTTTCTCATAGCCGTGTATGAGGTACGACTCACACTCTCTCATCGAACCATCTCTATTACTCACACACACACCCTTCGTTTTTGTGATACAACAAAAAAAAAACGCGTTCGACAAGTGTATGCGCACACCTGTGTGTCTCACGTAATGTGTTGGTGAGCTGCTGATGTACACTCACTGCCATTTACCACTTCCAAAGTGGGCATAGTTCCGCACAGGATAGTTAGTAGATAAGTGCGTGAAGTTGTGTAGCTGGAGAAGCAAGACTTTAGTTTTTAGTGTTGCGAGTGTTCCGCCGAACATTTGTCGAAACGGTCATTCAATACGGTCTCGTGTCTAGTGAGGCACGGGTGTGTGAGGGACACAGTGACTGAGACGAGGTGTGAGCACACAACCATTGCTTTGGTCTGGTGAGAAGTGAGCGGTCAGTGAATTTTTGAAGTTGGCAGTGGTGGTGGGCTTTATTGGTGGTGAAGAGCCGCTTTTGCGTGCGCGGGAGTGAATGAGGAAAACCAGCAGGACAAAAAAAAAACGATAGTAAAAGCCTCACCAAACACCCACTAAGGGTGTGTGTCCTTTTTTGTGCTTGTGGCTTCTTCTTACTACCCCTTGGACTTTAAGTAAAAGTTGAACTTTATAAATATCTGGAAAGGCTGGACAATTATGATCAGTTGCCGTCAATCGATCCGGGTGTGTGAGATGGATACGCTACTTCCCAGCAGACCGTGGCACAAGGTGGTGTGAAAAAAAAAATTGGCACAATGAAATCAATAAGTGACTGCTGTCGAGCGAAGAGGAGGAACTGTTGCGATTCCTTTCAGTTCTTTTGGTCAAAGCTTTTTACCTTTTTTTTTTGTTTCGAAACATTGGTACCATATTCTTACCAGTTCTTTTCAATACTTTTATCTGTTTTACTTGCTGCAGTAAACGGCGGAACGAACAAATCGAACTGCAGCAACCACTAGCAGATCCCGTAATTTCATCGTCTTCATCATCATAATCATCAACGTCATCAGGTCATAATCATCACCAGGAAGGGGCCAAGAATTTGGACGAGTTCCTGACATAGAGAAAGGATATTAAGCTCGAAAACTACGACGGTGACGACTTTCGACAGGCACGAATATTACGTCTGGATTGTCTAGATATACAGCATTCCTGTTGAATAGTACGGTACGGCACAAAATTTGGAAGTCCATCAAGGCTCAAAGAACGAACTCCAAAAAAGAAAGAGAGAGAAAAAACAGTGTTCATTAACGATAGTGCTCGGTAGCCTATTATAAGAAAGACGCACCTGTCAGTGGATAGTGTGAAACTTCGGCTTATAAAGTAGTAAAGCACATCCCTGGATAGGAGTCCGAAACAATATCGCAAACCAAAAGCAAATGCACAAACGTGGAATAGGACGACGACGGAGCACAACAGTGTAGAAACGGTGCTAGATTTACGGAACGCGAAAAAAATCTAACGCAAAACAAACGCACAGAAAGCAAACTACGCAGCTGCTAGTTACTGGGACAGTAAGCACAACTTAAAACAAACAACACACAGCACAAGAATGAACGAACTGGAAGCGCTACGACAGGAGGCGGAAACGCTGAAGAATGCGATCCGGGATGCGCGGAAGGCGGCCTGCGACACGTCGCTCGTCCAGGCGACCAACAATCTCGAACCGATCGGTCGGATACAGATGCGCACGAGACGCACGCTGCGTGGCCATCTGGCGAAAATCTACGCCATGCACTGGGGCAGCGACTCGCGCAACCTGGTGTCGGCGTCGCAGGACGGCAAGCTGATCGTGTGGGACTCGCACACCACCAACAAGGTGCACGCGATCCCGCTCCGCTCGTCCTGGGTGATGACGTGCGCGTACGCCCCCTCGGGTAACTTTGTCGCGTGCGGCGGACTGGACAACATCTGCTCGATCTACAATCTGAAGACGCGCGAGGGCAATGTGCGGGTATCGCGCGAGCTGCCAGGGCACACGGGCTATCTGTCGTGCTGCCGGTTCCTGGACGATAATCAGATCGTGACGAGCTCAGGCGACATGTCCTGCGGACTGTGGGACATCGAGACGGGCCAGCAGTGCACATCGTTCCTAGGGCACACCGGGGACGTGATGGCACTGTCCCTGTCGCCCCAGTGCCGGGTGTTTGTGTCCGGTGCGTGTGACGCGTCGGCCAAGTTGTGGGACATCCGGGAGGGCCAATGCAAGCAGACGTTCCCGGGGCACGAGAGCGATATCAATGCGGTCACCTTCTTCCCGAACGGACACGCCTTTGCGACGGGTTCGGATGATGCCACCTGTCGGCTGTTTGACATCCGGGCGGATCAGGAGTTGGCGATGTACTCGCACGATAACATCATTTGCGGTATTACGTCGGTGGCGTTCTCGAAGTCGGGTCGGCTACTGTTGGCAGGATACGATGACTTCAACTGTAACGTTTGGGACACGCTTAAGGCGGAACGGGCGGGCATATTGGCGGGACACGACAATCGGGTGTCGTGTTTAGGCGTTACAGAGAACGGTATGGCGGTGGCGACCGGCTCCTGGGACTCGTTCCTGCGGGTATGGAATTAAGTGTGTTACGCAGTGGGCAGTAGTAGGCAAGTAGATGATTAGGAGGCCAGTGAAAAGGGAAGCAGTCGGCACCGGCGTTACGATGGTCGAACGGTGCAGCAAAACGTTCAGGAGCTGCCATTTAGGTTAATAATCACAGTACATATAAACTGATACTGATTTTTATTTCTAAACAACCACACTCCACACAACCATGTGTGTATGGCTGTGTATACACACACTCATAACGGAAACAAATCTTAAGGAGCAAAATCACATCTATGAAATGGAGCCGAACAAAGTAACTAGAAGAGAAAAAATCTTGCGCCTGACCGGATGACCAGATAGATCGATGCTCTTTTTATAAAAAATAAACACACACACACACACACACACACACACACACACACACACACACACACACACACACACACACACACACACACACACACGCGCATACACAAGGTAAAAGGGTGACTTTTTGTGACGCGGTTGTGGCGAATTGTCACAAATGGCAGTCATAAAAAGAAGCACAAACACTCACACGTACAAGTGGCCCAAATAGAGAGAAAAAGAGAAGGAGAGAGAAGCTTTTCCTTCCGAATAAAAAAAAACTACATAATATAATTGCACCATTTAAAGAGAAGAAACGCGTGTGCATGTGTGTGTGGTGTGTATGAGCATAAAAGTTTAAAATATAAAGCAAACACACACACACACACACACACACACACAATAGAAAAGCTGCAAAAAATAGGCGAAAAAGAACAAAAAACGGAGGGACAAAAACCAAAAACGGTCTCGTAGTTATTTGTATCGGAAACTATTTATCTATTCGCGCGTAAAAACAAACACACACAAATTCAATCATTATCGAACACGCAAACACATGCCCCCAAAACAAATTCATTTCAGAATAAAAGAAACAATTGGGTCTGGGTTGATTTTTGTGGTGAAAACAAACCAAAACACAAAAAAAACGGACAAAATAGAATACTTAGAGTGAAGCTTGAAGAGTAAAGCAAACAAATGTATAATATCATCCTCAAAAAAAAAAGGAAAAAACTTATTTTAAAAAAAAAATTATTGGAAAATACACACCTACGACACACCTACATCTTAGCCGCAAAAGCAAAAAAGTCGTTAAGTTGCATTTGATTTTGGGTTGTTTTTTCTCTTTCTCTCGATTCGACTTTTATGCATTTCTGCCCAATTGTGGGCAAAACAGTTTTGCTATAAATAATTCGTAAACGTTTATAGCAGCAGCATCCTAACACACGCTAATACTACATAAGGTAACAAAGAGAAGAAAAATCACTTCGCATCACACAAACACGAACATAATTAGGTAAAGAATACATAATACATGCATGCAACACTCCTGGTCGTGGTTGTGGCCAGAGAGAGAGAAACAGAGAGGGTAAAAAAGAGAGAGGCAGAAGGAAACAAAACAAACGCTATATAGAATACACTACACTAGTAGTTAAGAGAGTAAACCCTCTTAAGAAGTATGCATATTAGATCAAGATCGAATGGGCATCAGCAGCAAACACACACATATAGAAAGAGAAAAAAGAACAAACAAAACTGAAGAATAAAACTGCAAACCAAACCAACACACACACACACACACACACACAAAACTTATACTAATATTTGTCCCTGTAATATATATGATCGTAAGCTAGTGAACGGTAGTAGTGAAACGACTAGACGACGTGTTTAGTGGACGCGATAACGTTTAAGTAAATTGCAAATAAACAATTGAAGAAAAATTGAATCCAAAAAAAAGGAAAAGAAAATTGAAAGGCTTCGGAAACATTCGCCACCCTCCCCCCCCCCCCCTTCATTTTGGTTTGGCATGGTTTGCCGTCGGTGTTTTCTTGTCTAACTATAATTTTCCCCAGGCAAAAAACCATTTCCATGCTTCTTTTTAGTACTACAAAATTAATGCAAAAACAAAAATATGAGAAACACAAAGTAAAAATGAGAAACAACACACAAACCACGCACCGCACCACAACCCAGAAGAGAAGAAGGGAAAAGGAAGCAAATGAAATAAATGCATTGTATGAAAGCAAAGCAAAGAAAGGGGGAAATATAACAGATTGTGTTTGTCCTTTGAGGGTGAAAAACTGTAAAAAATGACGCACATTTCAAAGCAATTTTACTTTTTTCCTAACACTCAACCATTCTTATACAGAAACAGATAAATACCAACAACAGCGGCAGCGATCAGTGATAATAAATGTAATGACCAACAGAACAAACCTTAACAAAATAGTTTACCGTGACGAAAAACTAATAAACTATACAAACAAACACACACGCTCAATCGCAGCAATAGGCCATAAAACAAGCGATGAAAACCCAAAGCAAGAAGAGTAAATTGAAGTTAAAAACAAAAAGATTACAACACCTCTACAATTATAGTTGCAGTTAAAGGAAGTTTGTTGGAAAGATTTATGTTTTTTTTTAAGTTGCTGATGCCTTTCAGGACTTCGAGGCCATGCAAACAATATACATAAAAGTTGAAAAATGTATGAACTTGTGGCGTTGAGCCGTCATATTTAGCAATAAAAATACAGAAATATATGCTTTTGGGCAGTTTATCGATCAGTCCTCGGTCAGTACTTTAACACATTTTTTTTTTTTTGTAAATTTTCCACACTTTTTATCTGGTTTTGAGATCAATTTTTTGAGATCGGATCAGGAGATCCAACCCCAAAGGCTAGGAAAACCATTCTCAAAGTTGATCAAAGTGTCTGAAGTTCTGCTTGGATGCTCAGAAAAGGAAACCAAACGCAAAAAAAAAAAAATGCACGTAGCCATACGATTCAATATAACCTAATCGGGTTGATATCCGAGGTTGGGACAGATTTTAAGCACCAAATTTTCACAGTGTGCTGCACGCACAGATACTTAACGTTTTTCTTCGCCAAGTTTTATGGGGGAATGAATTTCATTTGGCGCACTAAATCATTCAAGGAAGGGCTAAGCACAAACCATGGAATGCAATCGTTGTTTTATAAAAGAAAACGAAATCATGCTAGTCCGGCTCGAAGCAGAGAGAGAGAGAGAGAGAGAGAGAGAGAGCGAGAGAGAGAGAGAGAGAGAGCTTAGTGTGCATCGCCTGAAACCGGTAAAAAAGGAGACGCAAGGCTAGAAATTGACGAGGCTGGACCTCACACGCGGAACGGGATGCATTAGGAAATTGTGTTTCATGTCACTTGTCGGAGTGGTTTTCGGTGAGCCGTATCCAAAAACATGTGTGGAATCAGCAACATTTCACCTAAAGGTGGAACAACAGCTAAAAAAGGAAGAATTTTTATTTATGCTTACACACACACACGCATCAAAATGCTGAAATGCAGCTCGAATATGAAGCAAATGAATTCATAGAACGACAACAAAAAGAGGCGCATACAAACAAACAAAAAAACACTAACCCGTAGAAACTTATCATTCGTGTGTGTGTGTGTGCATGTGTTACCATTGTGCAAAAAGTGCTTCATTCACAAGACAAATGGTATGAAACAAACACTAGAACTCGATAGGCGGGACGGTAAAATAATGAAAGTGAAGCGTAATAAATTGTATGGTATTCAATCAAACAAAAACAAAACAAAACAAAAACTCACTTTCAAAGAATAACACAAAATAAAGATAAAATAAAAGAAGAACGCGCAAACATGCACAAAAGTGGAGAATAAGGAAAAACAAACAAAAAAAAAAGAAAAGAAATACAAAACCAAAACAGCTAAAAACGTGCAAAAGGAAGGCGGAAAGTTGTAGCGTAAACTAGTATTTAGACGTAACTATATAGCATTCAAATGGGAGGAGAAAAAGCAAAACGGTAGCAGATGTGTAAGAAAAATAAAGTTGCTAATACAAGAACAAGAAGATGATGATGAAACATACAACAAAACATACCAAATATCCAAGGCAAAACACTTGAAACAAAAATGAAGAAAACAAAAGAAGAGAACGAACAAAATGGAAAAAAAATCAACACGCATTATGCGGATGCGGCTGTGAACTAGCCGTCAAGCAGTTATAATAAAAAAACGAGCAAACAACAAGCTAAACATTACACATAAAATAATAAAATGGGTGAAATTGAAACACGCACACAACAAAGATTACTAATCACCAAGAACAAGAAGAAAAACACGTGAAAAAGTACTTAGAGATCGAAGAGCGAAAAAAATACTTTGAAAACAATAGAAAATCAAGTTCTCTTACTGCAAAAAAGGTTTAAAAAAGAGAAGAGAAGAAAAAAAAAACACAGAAATATCAGCAAAAGAGAGAAACCAAACCAAGAGAAGACGCATTTAACGCTTGTAATAAAATGAACAAGACAACATCATAACGGCCATTCGTAGTGCATGGAGAAGTGAATGAAGAGAAGAACAAATAAAAACAGAAGAACACACTAATGAAAAGCAAATAAAATATGGAAAATTAAAAAAAAACTAGTAAGAGAAATATTGTGGAAAAAGCATCAAAAAAGCAAAGGAAAAATATGTGAAACACACACACTCACACACAGTAGCACACAAAAAATACACACACAAAACATCACAAGTATGTATCAGTGCGTATAGCGAAAAGTGTAGCGAAATGTACCGGAGGATAAGCTAGCGGAGAGGAAGCTATAAATGATTAAGCTAAGTAAAACATTGGACATGGATTGATATATGTGCGTGTGTATGTGTGTAAAGAGGGGACGAGGGATACACTCAAACAAACAAACCAATCGATTCGCAAAAACAGAAAAAAAAACCTAGTACACGTACACGTCGTTGAACAGAAGAAAAATGGAGAAATAAAGTAAACTAAAATTGAACAAAAAAAAAGGTGACTACGCTAGCTAAGCTATTTTTATTCTGTTCTTCGTTCCTCTGCTCCTCCTCGAAGCGGACATTCAAATTCGTTCATACTAGGGTTCGCTCTTGGCCATCCAGCGACGGATCAAGTCAAAGGTGGACCGCAACCCGTACCGTAACCATTGGACAGTGTACTCCAGCAGCAGCAAGGTATAGTAACGGAAGTAGTAGTACTCACGAGATTCCAGAAACAGTCCCAACCACAGGTAAGCCGTCTTGGCGACCTGCACCGACAGTTGGCAGGCTTTGACGATTGCACTTTGAGCTAGTTCGTACTCGCGGGAATTTATAACCACATTATAGGCCGTCGCTGTGTGCGCGGGAAGATTTCGAGCGAATTGCATCAGATTGTCCGGCGTAAGACGGCTTTTGTAGTTGCTCCACTGGATCGATTGTATCGTCTGGAGGATACTAGGATTCGTTGCTTTTTCCACACTTTTCGAAGATTTCACCGACGGAAGCGATTTGAGGGAATGTTGTGATGCGCTCTGGTTAAGGGTGCGCAAGGTACATCCAGAAGCCTTTTTGTCGACCGTATTCGTCGACCACCGGCGAACGTTCCACGCTCGTATGACGGTGTACGGTGTGGAGGGTACACCGACAAATCCTGATGTCTGGGCCATCCGGTGCAAATTGATGGCACGGGGTGCTGTTCGTTGCGATTGATTAAGCATGGTTCCGGCGAGTGTCGATCGATGGATAATGAGCGCTGCGAAAACAGTGAGCACGAACTTTGGACTGACTAATTTTGTTACTTCCACGCACCAAACACCGACAAAAAGTGACGGTTATTTATGATGGCTTTGATCGCTTTTGAAATGGTGGCGAGTTGAGTTGTGTGACGTTACTATGGTGATCCGTTGAACAGCTTGCTCTGCAAGATGGAGACGCCTGGTGGCTTGTTCACAATTTTTTTTTTGTTATTCTACGGACCGCACTAGTGGTTTTAACTTGTTTGGAGATCATCCTAGGATTTGGAGGCAACTTTGAATTGCTTTTTTTCCTTGGATATCTTTATCTTCTTTGCAGCGGACGACGCCTTAATTCCATGCATCGAATGTAGGTTCCTGCCAGTACTGGATGGTTTGATAGGATGGCCCCATGGTTAATGTTTAGCCACAATTTTATTAATGAAAATAATAAAGCTTTTCTCATCAGGAGGGTGAATAGCCTTTCAAAGGGGTGTAATTTTTTCATCAGATTTTCGGATGCTTACCTTAACATTGAGTCCAGCCAGTGGCTCGCAAGGTTTACTTTTTCTTCGAAAGATTTTATTGATCAATTGTTTTGTTTTGTTGGGGGGATGGGATGGTTTATTTATCTTACACACTATCGATAAATCAAGTTTGACTTCAGTACTACCCTGGTAGACGAACTGGACTAACTGATCTATGCAACGCGATCTAGTCCGCAAAACACGTTCACTAGAGTGCACAAAATGATTTGACACACTCTGGCAAAGATAATGCGTAGGTTAGTCACCACTATGCTTGCTGACCACCCGATGATGATACCATTATGCAACAGTGGCACTGTTTATCGCTCAAAAGCCAAACTGTGTCGAATGGCTTTTATGCTTCTTACATCGGTTAAAGCCTACATTACTCAAATTTACTTTTTTGTTTTGTATCTTGCTTTCGTCACATTTTACAGTCTCCAGCGTTAGGATGTGTTCCTTTCTTTTGCCCACTTCTTTCTGCACACCCACTTTCATGTTCTTCTTTTTTTAAACACTATTTTTTAAGGAAAAAGAATGAATGGTTCAACTTGCTAATTTAATTCTTGCACTACCGTTTTCCTCACCAACTGGGAAGAAATCTTATAACCGTTCTTGACACGTACCGTGACACATGTTTCGAGTACGGCGATGGGAAAGAATGAAAAGCTTAAAAAAATCTTTCACTATTATTAGCCATTAGTGTATGAATTGGGGTCCCACAATAGCGATATAGATATTGCGATATAACTTCTGCTGGTTTAACTTTACGTGCCATTGCCCGAGTACACAGAGCACAGTGGGGATGAATATAGAGTTTGAAAAGTTTTGAACCATCGAATTAACACAAAAACAAGAAGGATTCTGTAAATATTCTCTTTATGCCCTATTTATGTCCCTCAATCGATTGCGGGTGTGATTTATGCGCCATTTTTATCACATTGATGCTCTATATATATCCCACTTACCCGTCCCCTCGGTTCCTGTCCACAACAAAAAGGGGACAATTAAGTTGGCGAGCAAACTCTCCTTACAGCCTTTTTCGAATCCCTAAATATCGGGTGTGTCTGTGTGGACACGGCATCCATAACAGAGCGGCCTACTGTAGTACCGTTTCGCGGCTAGATCGACTGTTTTGATTGTAGGGAAAATATTACTGCACGCCTAGTCCTACTTGATCAGCCCGTTATTTGTGGATGCTTTCATAAACTGTGGTACATACCACAGTTGATATTTGATATTTTTGAATTCGCTGATCTGGTAGGACACCACAAAAATCTAAACAGTGCGGTACGGGGCACGATAGACCGATCTATGTAAATGCCGTGGTTGAAACCACACATTTGTTTACGTCAGTGTTGGTATAGTGTATGTGTATCATCATCGGTCTGTTTAGTATATATGTGTGTACACAAATTTAGTCCTGTTGTCCTTTGTAAGCCTATATACGTGCCACATCTTACTTCTTTTGCTTATAGCACGAACCGGGTTGAAGCGTGAAAACACCACGAAGCGAACAAAAGTCAATGAATTGATCGTCCCATTTAGCTTTTGTGAGACGCTGAAAACGACTTCCGGTATCTGTTCGATGTGTTCGAGCAAGCAAAAACTACGTGGCCGATTCAGTAACCATGAAGAGAGACAGAGAGAGCGAGAGCGAGCTTCCTGGAAACCATGATATCCGCACATTATTCCGTCCGAGCTTCACACCTCGGTTCATTCCGTTCGCCTTGCTTTTGTTTTACAAACACCAGCGAACTCTATTATTGCTGCGAATGGTCATGATGATCGTCATCTACGGAACCGGCACCACCACTGCCAGCACTACTACCGGCCGTACCGCGCACGGTAGCCGCATAGCTAGAGCCACCCGATGGTACCACCGTCGGTACACCGATTGGCATGGATTCTGTTGGGATCGGGAAAAAATGAAGCGTAAATTCAGCCATCCTCACTACTATTGAAGTATTGTCTTACCCGTTCTGGGCGGGTTCGGTGGTGGTTCGATGTTTCTGAGATCATGCTTTTTGATGAGCTGACACTCGCCGCCTCCTTCCGTCGGTATTTGGTACACGTACAGATATCCGTCCTGGGAGGCCACCAACATCCTACGGAAAGAAAAACACGATAAGCAACGCTGAGCAAGCAACCTACCGAATGAACTAAGTAGCTATGAAATCGTCATGTCGTAAAATTCTCTCTCTCTCCGAAAACCCTCTTAATCATCAAAACAAAACCGATGAATTGCAGATGAGAGAGATAGAGAGAGAGAGAGAGAGAGAGAGAGAGAGTTCACTGTATTTGCTACCCAAAAGCAGTACACGTACCTGAGCGCCTTCTGAATCGTTGTAATGACACAGGAATGTCTTAGCCCGGCTACGGGCAACAGCGCGGACGCAAACGCTCGCCCCTGCGAAAACACATCCGTCACTTGCGTTGGCAGCGGCAAATAGTTTGTGAACGCCTTGCTAATCTTGCCATACCATGCTTCCCCAGCGCCCTGTTCGTCGTTCGTTTCCGGTGATACGCGCTCCAGCTTAAACACGTGCACCGTTTCCGTGTTCGAGCTGCAGCACAGATACTTCGAACAGGTACTGAACGCAAGAGATGCTATCGAAACGCACCGCTTTACGCCCCGCCGAAACTCGAACAGCTTCGAACCATCGCTGACCGAAAATACCCGTATGACGGTACCCTTCTCGCTGGCCGTTGCAATTTCCGTACCGATCTGGCTGAACGCAATCGCGGCCAGTGGTGAATCGTGGGCCGGGATCATAATTTTTGCATGCAAATTAACTGCATCGAATATCTGTACCTCACCGACGGTCGCACTGCCCGGGTAGGCCAGATAGCAGTGGTCCGAATCGGATGCTAGCGCACACAGACCCGTCTTGTTCGGTGGTGTATCGCGTATCGTGTGCACAACCTTCATGTCGCGTATGTTGTGTATGTAGAGACTTTCCTCGAGGCAAACGACCAGCCGGGAGCGGTTCAGCTTTACCGCCAGGATCGTGTTCGAGTAGGAGTAGTTGCATATTTCTGTTCCCTTTTTAAAGTGACACACCTGTAAATTTTACGGAGGATAAAAGAACGATTATTTTGTTAATTTGTTTATGAATTCAACGGAGCTTGGAGGCAACTACTTAAGTCGGACCCTGTTAAAATAACTTAAAACTAAGAAGGATTTTTTCTGAGTTTCAGCTATATTTTCGTTTTTCATAATTACGAAAACGGAATGAATATCCGAAAAGGAACAAAATTTAAAAAAAACGGATCGAAATGAAAATGTCAAAATGGAGCGAAAGCATCAGAACGTAACTAGGGTGAAAGGTTCGAACCGGAACGGCCAACACCACACGACACATTAACAGGAAAGGGTCTGTGGAACTGTAACGAGTAAGACGCCTCAACGTTTAGTAATCTCCTAGCTAAAAGAGTGCTCGCCCGGACGTAAAGGCTGACTGCAGAGAGTAGAAACGGCATTGAGTCGATCCGATGGCCAAAAAAGAACCGCTACAAAGAACCTATGTCTAGCCCGAGGAGGGCACAGGGACCGCCATAATAAACGGGTTCTTATGAGAATTTTCGCTGGATGGACTCCAAGACTCTACGACTGACCGGACCATCGAACAGTAGAGCGTTTTTGCCGAAGTCGGATAAGAGTCAAGACATTCTAGCAATCAGAAACACCTACCTTAAGCTTCCTCGGGGCATTCAGCGAAACAACCGCAACTAGTGAGCTGCTAAACAGTCGCTCCACTAGACAAATGTCCTCCCCCAAGCTCGTGTATATCTGGTCCAGGTTTTGATCGACCGAATTCAACGAAAACAAACTGTATCCATTTTTCGAACCAACTGCCAAGGACCTGTAGGAGCAGAAGCATTAAGAAAAAGGGTTTAATAAAGTTTTCCAGTCGATAGCAATAAAAAGACATACGAGCAATCCTGATTAAAGTTGACGAAAAATCCTCCAGCATCTATATCCGTTCTAGCCAGTAGGCTCATGGCTTGCTTCAACAGAAACAGACTCGCCTCGGTTTGGGAGAGGGTTCTTTGTTTATGCTTCCTCCCTTTCTGCTGATGGCTCCTTCGATCTGTTCCTGTGTTGAGATTATTTGTGGATGACGACGTACACTGGTGATGGGAGAACACAAATATGTCAGCACCTTAGATTTTGAGGACTAAAATGGCATGTAAACCTGGGCATAACAAGTCCGATACTGCTTACATACCTGGTCGAAAGCCGACACTCGCTAAAGCTGGGTTTCTCTATCTGAAATCAACCTTCTAGCACTTCTTTGTTATGTTTCTGCCTCTGTGTTTGTGTGTATGTGCAGTGGAACCAACTTCCAAGGCCACACACGGACGACGGAAGAGTGTCTTGTTCTGAGGCGCAGCACAGCGGATGGCGTTGTATATGCTATTATTGTTATCGTTGTAATTCCCGAGCCCGTGCCGTGTGTTGATGGAGGACCTGCGTTTCGTATTTCGGAACAGCTGATGCAACCAGCAGCGTAGCGTGATTTGTACGATAAGCAATTCACTTTTTCCAATGAGTCTACACAACGCACGTCCACCGCAAAATGGGAAGCAGCGATTCGGTGTTGAATTCGGGGTCCGCTTACTAATGCTGTTGCCTGCTGCCTGCTAACCTTGAAAATCCGCACCAAACTACGCGCTGCTTTTAGCTGGTACGTTAAACGGGTTGTTGATGATATAGGTCCGATACCGAAACTACCCGAATTGGTCCTAAAGCTCGGTCAATAATAAAAAACAAGCGTTTGTTTTGTCGCAAAACTGTCGTTTTTTTGCAAACTACGCGCTTTTCGCGAGAGAGAGACCTTTCGACGATAAGGTGATGCTTGGACAAATAGGAAAACCACGGATGCGCGGACGGGAAGAGTTTATCAAACACCACAAAAACACACACTCTCTTTACTACTGACGGGACCACAGTATCGCGCAAACCAATCGCGATCACAAAACCGACCAAACACACAGCTGCAGTCTGTTCCTTGTGTTTTGGAGATTTGTTTTTGCGCTGTTCCTTGTGTGTTTGCTGTTTTTTTCTTCCTCTCTCTCCAGCAGCAAACAATACGCAGCACAACTGTTGAATTTGAACGGGGCGAGAGAATTTTCCACCACTTGTAGGCACTAGCTGAGATCGAGGATAGCTTACGTGGGCGTTCGGTGTGGGGTAAAGTTGGACAATCTTTGCAGCAATAAAATGTAGAATTTTCCAACAGCGAACTTCTTTTTGTGATGATCAAGTTGTATTTTGCACCTTTCCGTTCTGTTTCTGTCGTATGACGAAGTGTAGAGCGTGTGTGTGTGACTGCGAGATGATGGCAGAAAATCGTTGTTGAAGCGGATGTGTGTGTGTGTTGAAAAGTCAGCTGAAAGACAGCTAGGAAGCGTCAAAGTGACTCGAAAGGTACGGGAAAATTATTTGTATTTTCTTCGTTTTAACCTTTAGAACTTGAAGATGTAATTTATAGAAAATCTTGTAAATTTAAGCTTTATGTTATCCTGTAATACACTTGAAATTGTTTCCATTACAAGAAGTTATTGGAATATTTAAAATATGCCAAATAATTGAGCTAACCTCTCACTTTATATATTTAAAACAGCTTGGTAGAAGCTGTCAAATCGACATTTCTCCGTGTACGGTTGTTTACGTTCTTCTCCGGTTGTGTTTCTCGATTTGCACACAAAATAATCAATTTGTAGAGTAATTCCGCGGATAAAACGCATTTTTTTACTTCTGAAAGTGTAATAAAACTGTAAGGCACCATGCAACGAGAAGAAAAGCAGCTAGACATGCTGCTGGAAGCAGTCCTTAACAGGCTCAATGATCTGAAGCTCTCGATCGGGGTGATGATACATCGATTGGAAACAGAATACGAGACGATCAATTGGCCCACATTTCTGGACAACTTTGCCCTAATATCCAGCCATGTATGTATTAGCTACAAGTCCCACGAAAACCCTTATCCTAAAGAACCGCGTCCTTTACAGTTAACGGGTTTGATGAAAATCCTAAGCACCGAAATCGGAACACCGCTTCGCAACCTTACCGTACTGCCACTAATGCTTACACCGGAACGGGATGAAGCGTTGCTTCAGCTAACGGAAGGCAGGGTACCGATATTTTCACACGATCTCGCCCCGGACTACCTTCGCACCAAGCCAGACCCGGGAGCGGAAAGTAGACAGGCGGCACATGAAGCGAAAGCGAACAACCTAACGGTGGAAGCGAGCATGAAACAGGTGGCTCAGTACAACAAGGTTATATCGCACGTCTGGGACATTATCAGCAAGGCGAAGGAGGATTGGGAAAATGAGTCTTCCACCCGGCCCGGCATACAGCAAACCAGTTCGATGGCGGACACACAAGCGCTGGTAGCTGCCGTTGGGCTTGGCAGTGGTTTGACTGCCCCGGTAGGACCGCCGACCGGTGCAGGCGTGATGATACCTCCGGCGATAAGGCAGGGATCACCGATGAGTGCGGTTTCACCGTCGGGCGGTGCACCGATGGGCAAAATGCCGTCCGGTATTAAGACAAACATTAAGTCTGCTAACCAGGTGCATCCTTACCGTTAGACGTAGTAAGTTTAATGTCTAGTTTAGTTGAACGTTGATGTATCGAAATAAATATAAGTCTCTCTATATTTCTATTTCTTGTGTAAAATTTCGCAATAAGAAAACTTTGTTAGCGCATCATAAAATCATCTCCAATCCTAATCCTATGTGAAAAAAATGTAAACAAAAGCGTCTCACCGTCGCAGAGCACTGTATATATCTTGACAAGTGAGTATTCGATGGCAGCTGCTAAACGCCTTGACTTCCCCACGAGAAAGTCTGGATGTAGTGATGCTGTGTGCGTGCGGATGTGTGAGGAAGTAAACAATTTGGTGCAGCTTGCCGTACTTAACTGGTGATTTTATTAACTAAAAAGCTCCACTATGATAATGGACAACTCGAAAACGACCAGCAAAACCACACTGCTCAAGCTGATGCTGTTGCGCGCATGGAAGGAGCGTTGGACCGACTGCCAATGGGGAATCAATGTGAAAACGGTAAGCCTCCTCTCTCTCTTCACTCATCACAATGGATGGCTCTTTCGAATTCTTCTAGCAAGCGAAGCTGCTTGGGTGTTAAATTTTGTGGCAAACGTATCTGTAGCGTAAGAACGTGATCGCCAACGTCCTGATGAATCTCGTCCCGTAGCCCTTTGCCGGGAATGCGCAACTCCGAGCCGCACTGTGTACCGGGCTCGAGATAGATGTTGAAGATCCCGTTAATACCACGGATTGACAAATCGCCTCCCCTGATTGCTTTCAACATCGTAATCTCCTCCGTCGAGTAGATGTTCAGTCCATTCCGGCGAAAGTGGTCACAGTCTTGTACGTGCAGAATAACGTTCAACTGTCGCTGCAGTCCCGGTATGCGAATCTTCAACCGATCCTTATCCTGGGAAGCCTTTGGAATGCTGATGGTCAGTTTGTGATTCCGCATCACAATTCCTTTACCGTTGCACTTGGGGCACGTCAATTTATGTGGCGTGTGCTTCGTACCGTTACAAAACTTACAAGGCATGAAGAGATCGCCACTTTCCGAATGGAACACTTGCTTACCCGTACCGTGACAGATGCTACATATGCCCTCTTCATCCCGCACCGACTGGGAACCGGTGAACAAGCACCGGTCACACTTTACACCAATAGGCAGCGTAACCTCACGGACCGTCCCTTCGATCGATTCCTTGAAAGTAAGACTTAGCACGACATCTTCGTAATTCAGCTCGTTTAACATTACGTCCGGTTTGGCCGATCGTTCTTTCTTGGCCTTCGGAAGCATCATGTGCTTTTTTTGCACGTCACGATACAGGGCTGGATTTAGATCAACTACACTTTCCGTGCGGTTTTTCTGTTCCTCCATTAACGCTTCGTACGCTTCCGTAATTTGGCTAAACTTAGCTTCCAACGCAGCCGTATCCGACCCCGTACCTGTTGCACCGTCCGACTGTATCTGGGTACTTTTATCCGGATGGAATTTTTTGGCCAACTGATAATAAGCCTTTTTGATGTCATTTAATGTAGCCGCTCGGCTAACGCCCAGCACGGCATGGAAGTCTTTCGACGGTATAACGGGGCACACGGATTTGGACGATTTGTCGGATGATTTGGAGGACGCTTTGGGATGGGATGTCTTGTCGCCGGAGGAAGCCGAACCTGTTTTACCTTGACTGCCACCGATTAGGCGTATAAACCGGGAACCGAGACGAAATTTATCCGCCATACTTTTGGATCGTTTTGTACCGAGCTGTTCATGGTTACTGCGACCAGCAATGTTTACTTAGGATTTACCCCATTTTTAATCCTCATTTGTTCTGATTATTTGTTTTTATTTCAGATTCTCACTCGCGGAGTAAGCGGCGATGTGTACAATTTGGCTGATGCTATTGTCCAACAGGCGGTGGTTGGATCTGGCGCCAACATGGTAAGTACGATAATACTTTTGCGTGTCCTTTTGCTCCAAAAGTAATTTTGTTTTAAACTAGCAAAAGCTCTTTATTTTTACTCAAAATAATACAAAATTGTCTTTTTTCGTTTGTAGCTATTTCTCTCCTACCTGAAGCACTCTCTGTGCGCGCACCTCATTTCCCATGCGGCCGTACTGAACCGTATCGCCAAGTATGATCAGTTCGATAAACATCACTGTCTGATCGCGTTGCTAGACTTTCTAAAGTCCATTATCGATGGTGTAACATGCCGCGGGAAGCAGGAAGAAGCAATTCTTACCAAAGCGACCGTTTCGCTCGTGCACTGGTTACTGCAGATATATGAGTGTATTCTACAATCCTACGCCGAAAGCAGGGCACTACAGACCGAAGAAGAAGATGTCGTTCAACGCGTTGCTGTGGTGTTGGAACGAATCGTAGAAAACCCGTTCCTGCTCGGAGTCATTTCCATTGGGAAGTGTGAGGATCCGGATGTGTTCCTAACGCTGCAGAAAAGATTTAACAGTATAAACAATCTTACCATCACGACCGGTTATGTGGCGCACGTTGGTAACGGTCAGAAAAATGTAACCGTAACGGATTACATGCGCAAGCTGGTACTGCTCGAGGTGGACATACACGAGATGAAGTTGTTTGATGGCGGAAAAGTGGAACCGATTACGTTCAGCTTGCAACCGTTCATAGCAATCGAAGTGCTGCTAAATCCGATGACTGACACGAATCAGTACGTCGCGCAGCTCATTAACCTGAAGCGTCTGAAGGGTTATACGTGTACGCGCCTGTACTGTGAGATTATGCGCGGATGTCTGATCTCGCTGAACAACGTCGAGGGTACGTCGAAGGAATCGCTATTGTGTGCGTTCGCGTTCATCAAGGTTCCGCACATTCTGCAGCAGATACATACAAAAACGAACGGCAAAGAGCAACAGGATGAAGCGACCAGCTCCAGCTACAGCGTCGAGTTGGTGGAAGCGTTTGAGATGCTGCTGCAAGATGCAGCACCGGTACTGGATTACATGGACATGAAGTGTTCCTGCAACATAGTCGAGTGTTTGCTGAAGGAAATGGTAAAGCATAACCTGCTGACCGAAACACACGTGAAACATTTCGTTGCCCTGCGCGAACCGGTAACGGTCGGGTTGCATAAGCTCGAGGCAAACAATGCACAGCTTACTTTGATGCTCAAGTTTGTGTTTCGCGTCGAGTCACCGCTGGTTGGCATATTGAAAGCGCTCAGTGCGGACTACAGCAAGGTACAGGATGCACTGCTCGCTATGCTGTGCCAGGTACTGACCGGGAATAGTCTCGATTTGATCGTTTCCGTTGCATCGGTTGAGGGAAAGTTTAAAGCCTTCATATCTGGTCTGCTGAAGTGTAACGATTACGCGAAGCAAGCCACAAGCGTGGAGATTGGCAAAGCAAGCACCACCCGTGGAGCACTGTTCGATGTTACCTTCATGATATTGGCCTGCATTGCGCAGAGTTACGGATCGGACGTTATCCTAGCCGAGGGTGGTAATAGTTTCTTCGAGAAATGGGTACGCGATTACATGGTCGAGCGGAAGAAAAGCAAATCACCTATGACGATGGTAAAGCAAGCGGATCCGATGGTTCTGGAGGAACTTATCATGGCACTCAACAACTCAAACGATGGCGGTGGTCTGAAAGGATCGAACCTGCGCTGGGAGGACATTTGCTACACCATCCCGGCCCTTCTCCACCAAGTATTGATGGCGTGGGAAAATGAAACTATTTCCCCAGTAGAAATCAAGAAAATGCTCGACGGCTTAAAGGCACATTTCTGCTCATTTGCGGTATGTGCATCGTCATGGTTGTGCGCTTACATGCAGATGGTACGGCAAGACGAGCAGGTGAAACCGATGAACATGGTGCAGCAACTTTGCAGTGCCCTTACTGGACCGCAAGCAGAAGAATGGCAGCAGCAAGACTACTGCAAAGAACGATTCGGTCTAATGGGACAGATAATCCGCCGTATGCAGCAAGAGTTCCAACGAACGCCTCAAATTAATCCAAAACTACGGGCACTCTTCCCCAGCCAACATATGGTCTCGCACTTACCGCTCGAGGAACAGTTTGAGGAAGCGTGGAAAGCGATTGTCGAGCGTGGTTGGTTACCGATCGAAACGACTTTTTTGCTAGACACACTCCTACAATCGTGCGGACCTTCCTGGTTGGTGGAGAAACTGATCGCAAAGCTATTCTTATGCAAGTACATTCGCGATCTCAACAAAACGATGGACATCATTTTTGCGATCATGCATCTAGACATTGAGCGTTGTACGATCGCACTTCTATCGCAGCTCGTGCCGATGATGCTTCACAGCAAGCAGCAGTAAGTGTCTTAAAAAGAGTCTTCCTTTTTTTGGAACTTTCAAAACTTTCTCTTCCCCCTCTCGTTACAGAACACCCGAAATTGTTGATCCACAGTCGCGCGTGCTAGCTAAACTCTGCGTCTATTGTATCATCGTCACGATGGAAGCATCGATCAGTGCGTCCAAAAAGCGTACCCGTGCCACTGAGCTGGAAGATATCGATTCCCTGTGTACGAGCGCAAAGCTACGCAAGATCGATCTGGACGGGATGAGTGTAGGATGTGAAGCAACCGGAGCGAATGATTTCGCACTCGAAAGTGCGCTGGATTCGGTTGCCAGCTGGGATAGTACATCGGTGCCAAGTTTGAAGGAACCGTTGCAGGGCTGTTTGCAGACACTGTTCCGTACCTTTACGCAGTACATCACGACGGATGAACTATCGCCGAAGGTGTACTTTATCTTTCAATTTCTGTCGCTATTGGTTGAGAGTGGCCGGGATAGGATCGCGTGCGTGCTCAAGCTGATACCGAACGGATTGGTGCAGAATTTGCTGAAAATCAACGCTACGGATGAAATGACCGTGGGACTAATTTTAAGGTACGTATATAGTTCTAATTCCCGTTCGTTTTTTGTGGACAAAAGCAAGACAAAGATTACTTCATTACTTCATTTTCGATATGGGCCTAGAAAGATTGAATCTCCATTGACCATTATTGGTTTTCCTAGACTTCATTTTACTCATAGCTTGAGAGTCAGTCCTCAGATAGTCAGGAGTAGTGTTGGGTGGTGAGCTCGAAAGCTGCCGGGAGGCACTTCTGTTTAAAAAAGGTAGCAATCTTCTCAAATTCAACGTATATTTCACTAGTAGGAAAACATCGTCGCCTACATCAATCGTTTAGTTTACCCGCCTTCGCCCTTACGAGATTGCTTTTCACCCTCTCGTGGTAGCTCTTCACATTTTCCAAGCTCTTCGCACTCACGAGGTACTTCTTCGCACTCTCCGAGCCCTCAGTGACCTCGGAGCTACCGGGAGGCCTCACCTCTCACATGTAATGGGTAGTTGTAGGAGTGTTGTGCTACTAGTCACGAGCTGTGTTGTGTGTTGTGCTGCTTTCCGACGGGATTCGATACCCGGTTCTGCCTTGTGAATATCGGATCGCCGCGTACGCAACCATAGAAGTCTAAAGAGTATATTTCGCTGTTGATCAGCGGTCTTACCACGGCTCGTAGACTATCATCACTATCTCTTGACAAACCTTTCATTCTGGTCTATAACGCACTCTGAGTTCCTGGACTTTTCGCCTCCCAGTATTCTTCCAGAAGCAGTTTTTTTCATGCGTTGAACAAAATTTTCCATAATTCAATGATAATTGGTTGTTTGTGAAGTAAAATCAGCTAGTGTCAAAAATATCCTTCTTTAAATCTCGACTAAGCCCAGCTACTTGCTTGTTTTTGAATATTTAATACAAATTGAAGAATTATACCGGGTCGGTTTAGTCTTTGCCAACAATCATTACTGGGAAATCATTTCCGTGCCATAAAAACCGATCGCAATACGCAAGCATTGCATTAGTAGTCCGCCTTCTGTTGCACCAAGGTGCAGCTTTTCCGGATGATTTTTTAATGCAAGTGCTTCAAGGCGAGTGAGTTCTAGTGAGCAAGCGAGTGAGTGTAGCACACCAGTCACAGTCGTTTTTAAATCGCAACATGTCGGGCTCATATTTTGACGAGAGGACAAAAATCTGGCACGGTCCACCGATGGCCCCGTTATACAATCCGGCCCAAGGGATCGGTGAGCTGTTGTTTCGCGTGCTGCAACGCACACCGACACGCATCGCCCAAATCAGTGTCGATACGGGCCGGTCAATCACGTACAAACAGTTGCACCTGTGGAGCATTCGATTTGCCCAATCGTTAACCGGGTCCTGTGGGCTGAGTCGTGGTGATATGGTGACCGTTGTGGCAAGAAATGGCGAACAGTTGGCTGCCGTTGTTTTCGGTTGCTTTATGGCTGCGGTTCCGCTTAATACGCTTGATCCTACCTTTCGGGCGGAAGATTACGAACATATGCTTAGGACGGTGCAACCGAAAGCAATCATATGTGACAGTGAGTTGGTGGCAGTGTTGAAAGTGGCCTGTGAAGCGGCCACAATCGAACCAGAGTTTATTGTAATTGGAAAGCGCATCAATGGTTATCCGACGGTGGATGATTACCTTCTACCAAACGGACTGGAGGACCATTATGTGTGAGTAATGGAATTGGATATTTTGAACGTTCCTGGGAGGTAATAGCACGGATGTTTCTCTTCCAGTCCGGAACATATCGAAAATGCGGCGCAGGAACTAGCAATTGTGCTGTGTTCTTCTGGCACAACCGGTCTTTCGAAGGGTGTTTGTCTATCGCACGCAATCTGCATCGCTCACACGACCGCCCTGTGGAAGGCGACCGATAATGAGCGCGTACTGTGCTTTAGCTCACTGTACTGGGTGTCTGGATTGGGTGTGCTGCTAAACTCGAGCATCGTCGGTGCAACTAGAATCATCACAAGGGAAAGCTTCAATGCACGGCTGCTGATCGATCTGGTGGAACAGTATCGCATAACGACGCTGTTTATGCCACCGGCCCAGGCATTGGCACTGTTGGGTGATCCAACAATAGGGATGGCAGATTTTGCTAGCCTTCAGCTGGTGCTTTGCGGTGGTGGTGCGGTATCCGGTGAGCTGAAGAGTTCATTCGAAAGGTATCTCCCCAGGAAGGCAAAGTTTATCGTCGGTTATGGACTTTCGGAAATAGGTGGTGGATGTTTTACTACTGTTCTGATGTACAAACCGGGCGCAATCGGGACACCGAGTGCCGGTATTGAAGCGAAAATAGTTGACGCTGAAGGTACGTCCTTGGAAGCGGATCAAGACGGTGAACTGCTCATCAGAGCACGGTATGTTTTTCTCGAATACTATGGCAATCCAACCGAAACGGCTGAAATGCTCGATCACGAAGGATGGCTTCACACCGGCGACGTTGCCCGATATGATGAGGAGGGCGTGTTCTTTGTGGTCGATCGAAAGAAGGACATCATTAAGTATGGCGGATTTCAAATTTCTCCAACCGAACTGGAGGCAACGATAATGCAGTTGTTTGCGGGAAGTTTGCTGATGGTTTGTGTAACTGGCATTCCTGTGCCGGGAAATGATCTCCCTGTGGCGCTTGCAGTACGTCCAACGGATGGCACAATGGTTAGCGAGCAGGAGATTGTTGGTGCAGTGGCGGATGCAGTGACGGACTTTAAGCAGCTACGGGGTGGTGTATTTTTCGTCGATAGCTTACCGATGACACCGTCCGGTAAGATTGTTCGCCGACGGTGCAAAGAAATCGCCATCTCGCTGTACGAGGAAGAGCTCGAAAGGAGCAAGTGAGATGTGATTATTGATTGTATCCTGGATCGATGACTAAAGACCGGTTGGGTGATCCGGTTGGCTAGGGCTTGCGGGTGCGGTGGAACTAAAGTAGTAACGTTTAGTGGCAGGTTTCAATATTTTATTAGGCGTAGTGTATGTATTTACTGACTCTGTGCTTTACATTGTTAATTTCTTACAGACTGTACGACCTCAATACGCCGACTGGCCGCCAGTTTGCAATGTCCGACATATGCCTGTTGCGCAACATTCAGATGCGAAAGGAGAGTATAAAGCTGTAAATTCTCATCGTATCAGTACACTGAGCTAGCAATTTTAAAACCTTGTTTGTGAACAAATAATAAATGAAGTATTCGTCTAGAAAGTTCCGGTAAATTCGAAGGTCCTAGTTTAACATTATTGCTTAATCATCCTCACAGTGCCGTTCCATGCATATTAGATTGACTGTTTGTGCTGCTGGTGTCACTTCTCGACCCCGTGCTTATGATACTGATTCTCTGTCCATCAGTGCTAGCCAGTTGGGCTTGTGGCTCCATAGTACGCATTTGAATTTCGTCGTTAACAGCGGCCGCTTGTCGATGTATTCGTTTCCGGAACTTCCAATATCCAACGCCGACAGCACCACCAACTACTGCTACCGCTCCGATAACCATCCCACTAATAGAAGCAGCCGAAAGTGTTTCTCCAACCGGTTCCGGGTCACCATCAGGCAGCGGAGCAGTTTCATCGCGATTGTGCATCATAATGCCATAAATGTGTTCCATCGGGTGTCCCTCAATCTTACCGGCACAGATCCACTCACCAAAATCTTCCATCCGTACGGAAGCGATCACGAGCGCACAGGACCCCTTCGCTAGGTTGTGGTTCGGGTTGGAGTAAAACCGTCCAAGAACTGGACGGTCGGTTGTAATGTTTTCGTTCAGGCTGAACGCTTGTCCGGTTGGTGTTATGAAGCGACAGTACTGTAGCGGTGTCCCCCGAGGAATCGAGTCACATCCGAACAGGGCAGGAAAGTCGACACTTGCCTCAACACGTTCGGACGATGCAATCATCTGCGAACGGGAAATGTGCACCTGAAAAGTGGCGGAAACTTCGAGCGCAGACACATGCCCATTTCCCACGTAACAGTGCCACTGGCCGGCATGATCGGTGTCAAGAATGTGAGCGAACGTGATGCTACATTCGCCCATCGCTAGCGAAATTCCACTGTACCAGTAGTTGCCTTCGTTACGCTCTGCCGTAAGACTTTCCGACAGGGAATAGAACTGTCCATGAGGTCCTCGGAACCAGCAGTAATCGATGGGTTTGTTGGCGTTGCAGAGCAAAGTTGTCATGGATTCATTCTGTGCCAATACGGTCTCATCTTTCCCGATAATAGCTAATGAAGGAGTAATGTCAGAATTGTCCACAATCGCGCCGGACACTTTTGTAAGTGAGTCATCACCGTAACCCAGCAAACACTTCCACGTGCCCTTGTCGAGTCCTTCCGGACCGAGAATTTCTAGACCGCATTCGTTCCGCTCGAACCCAGCTCCAATGTAGCCGTAGCGAGGTGTTCCAATGCCTGGGATAACATTCAACCCCAATCCGTCCGCAAGCCGAACGAAGCGGCAGAACTTAAGCATCAGCTTGGTGTAGCGTAGATTGCACGAAAGCACATGATAGTCCAACTCTTTGTGGACGGTCGTTACGATTTGTTCCTCTGATCACAAATAGACAAAACCAAAAAAAAAGCGTAGAATTTAGGAGCTTATCACTACTCTAGCATTATTGCTTTGTGATGGTTATCGGTTGAGCGTGATGATAAAATATGGAACAAAAGAAGCATACCTTTATTCTCGATGTGGATTCCATACGTCATCTCACGCATTTGTCCCTGTACACCCGCAATCACGCTCCAAACGCCCGCCCCGGTTGGATCGGTTTCACTCAGCGGAAGATGGCAGCGTTCGTACATCGGCACACTGTTGGCACCTTCGCCGGTTGCTGTGCTCTGACGAATCACAAAGCAATACTCCGTCCGTTCGGGACTTATTTCATCCAGAGAGGTCACAGCTGGACCACCACTTCCACTACTCCCAATTCCCACTTCCGGCACGGAGGGCCTTTCAATGACGTCTACCATTGTGACGCCTCGAATCCGTTCCGTTCCCCGTACCAATGTGAGCCGCCAGAAACCACCGTCTCGCTGATGTACCGGATTAACACGAATGCTACACTCGGCATCACCAAAGCGAAGCATCTTTCTAGGCGGTCTTGCATCACCCTCGAAAACACCGTGCACGTCGATGTCCGTCGGTGAACCGGGTTCACGGTAGAAACACCGATCGCCTTCTTGCATCGGTACGAGCAGGCGCAAGTGCATCACTTCACCTTCTGCCACGGTAACACTCGATGGATAGATGTAGCCATGACGGATCTCGAAGCTTGTCAGCAGATTTTTTCCATCAACCACCGTAATAAGCACGTGGGCAAGGACCCATAAACTCCATCGCCGTAAGGAAGACATCCAGAAGGACACTTCTCTGCTCGGCTAGCAATAAAACACTTATGTGAAATGAATCGATTCAACGAGGTGATTACACTGTCCGAATGCGGATCGAGTTGTGAGCAGGAATGATTAACTGATAATCCCTCGATTACAACTTTGCACCCTGGTAAGCTATCTTGCTAAGATATCGTAGTTCATTGTCGTGGTTCTCTCATTAATAACGTATACTCCTGAAGATTGGACTTTTTTCGTGGGATTACAATGAGAAAAAAACAAACAAACGAGCACAGATAGGCTAGTGGAACGAATGCAAGCCTACACCTCTTCACACTTTCTGGCATACGCAATATTGACAACATTCCATCTCAATTGATTGGTATGGTCCTCCTCCCTCTGGTTAGTTGTTCGATGTCTTTCTCCTGACATGAAGAGGACACCACAGACCGTGGGTAGCCTTTGTATGGTCTCCAGCTTCATATTTCGACAGTTGTTTTGAATGGAGCAGCTTCCACTGGTTGATGATGCGATCGGTTGACTACCATCGTACTATTTTTTATCCTATTTCTTACCTAAGATGGTGGTAGATTTAACTCTGTATTCGCGCTACAAGTAGCCGCCTCTTGCAAGAACTTCATCTACCAAGAGATGTTGTTATACCGAGACCTTGTCGTCTATGCAAAAAGTGTTCTAACAACAATTCAACATACCAGTCGAAAAGGTCCAGAGATTGCGCTCTCGTGGTCTTGGGTACACCACTCAGGACAGTTGCAATATTATACGACTTGCCCAAAGCTTATTGAAGATACTATTTTTACTTTAAAGTTTATTTTGTTAATTATTATCAATGTTCTATTCTACCGTCTGTTCGATTCTTTTAACACATGCATCTGCTATATAATAGAGCTGTCAACATGAGTCATTCCTGAGAGACGTTGGTAGTGTTGAGGATCTTTAATAGAACTTTCGTCTTTAGTTCGAATATTGGTCTTTTAGAGATCTCTTGGTGAAAAGAAGTCTGTCTTGATGAAAAGAAGAAGTCGAGTCTGTAAAATGGACCAGATTTCCTGTTACTTCTTGACGTCCTTATTAAAACGGCATATTTTACAACGGCAAGGCACTTAGCACTGAAATTTATGTGAGAGACGGATGTAATGTCAAAGTCTTACCTTCTTGACGCCCTACCAAAATATAAAGTATCTGATCAGTAGATCAGGTCCTCCGATGTCATCGCAATGATCCTTTTCCGTTAGCGACAGGACCTTTATGAATCCTGTGGGAAATTCAGTGGAAAAATGTCTCTTTCAATGCCCAACATCTTCACAATGCAATATGCAGGATGCGGAGGGCCAGAAGACCCTCAGATTGTCTCAAAGAGCTTCAGGGTATTCAGTTCTTCACTGTACGTTTCGGAAACAGCTCTATATCAAATTTTGTCTGTATTTTCTATGGTTGATTAGAGTGACGTCTGATAGGTGAGGTTAACTACCTTTCGTTTGGATGTTCCATAATATAAGTAAATCACACAATAACACATCATTCATTCATTTCCCTTTGTTCAATATATTTCATATCAAATAAAGTCAATTCCCTCTCTTTCCCACTAAGAACCTTCCTTCGCACTTCTTCTTTGCTATCCTTCCCATCGTTTATGGGCTACAACATTATACAGGAAATGTAAAAGAAAATCGACATTTTTCTTGCGCAATAAAAAATGGTAAAATTCATATGCACACCTACATGCGGCCGCTGTTCCTCTTGCTCTTTTGTCCCTCCATTTTTCTCTTGTACGCTTTTTTAGCAAAGTAAATATAAAAGAGAGAGGAATAAACCGATAAACACGTGAACAAGGGTGTCGTTTTGCATTTACATTCAATTTTAACTCACAAAAGCTTTTGTGACACTTGTCCAAAGGTCCTCAATTAGCAATTTGTTTCTTCGCAACATTAAGATATTAGCTTTCATTTACACACTTGTTTTTTTGCCTCTTGTAATTGCTCGTCTGCGATTTTGCTTTGTTTGTTTTTCGTTTTTTTCGTTTCTTTAAATTATTTTCTCCTTTCTTTTGCCGTCAGCTGTGCGACCACATGTGCGCTTATGTGTCGTTCACAAAAAGTGATTAAATATTCGATGTTAGTATCGCTTTCGCTATTCCTTTACGTTTGTGTTTTCAGTTTTACCTTTTCACTTTAACCTTTCCCTCCCTTCTTCTCAATTCATCATCACTTACTAGGTATTTTAACTTCTGTAGTACATTTTGTTTTCAATGAACAGACATTCATACACAGATTTAGTTTATATGTATATATATATGCATAGAAACGTATATTATGTATATAGTTTACGCATTTTAGCACTTGTTTAGCCAATAATAAAAAAAATCGTCCTCTGCCGTTTTCCACAATATTTCTTTTGTCCCTCAGTTCGTTCCGGCCGTTTTTTGCCGTTTCCTTTTTTTGTTGACTTCGTTCCACTACTTTCCTGCTTTTTGTTGCGGTGGTTTATTTTCGTTTGTTGCTTCTTTTGTATAAATATATACTCATATAAAAATGGATTTTTTTTTTTTACTACCGGGGTTTCGTTTGTTCTGGGTTTAAAATGATGTGTTGTGCGTAGATTTGTTTTCTTTACACGTTTATCCTGTTTTATTTTGGCTCGAGGTTGGTTCGAAAAATGTTTGGCAAAATAAGTTTGTGGCTTGTGGCATACAACACAACAACAACAACAGAAATAAAGAGAGAGAGAGGGAGAGAGACAGTATGCATTTCCATCATTGCTATAAGCTATCCGGCGACAAAAAAATCTAGATAACAGGATTCTTTATCTAATTCAATATCCTTTTCGCTTAACAAATTTCCCTCTCACCCTCGTTACACTCTTTCAACTCGCAGCGACTGCTTTACCATCATCAATATGATTTTCTTTTATACAAATATATATATTATTTAATAGTCATATGTACGTTCGTTACAAAATAAATTCTTCTATCATCTGGGCTGAGATGTTCCAAACTTCATGGTTGATGTTGTGCGCATTTTGTGCACGTTTGTTTGTGTGTATATGTTTTTGCAATTGAATTTTCACCAGCCATCACTTTTCACGTCACCTTTTATGCATGATTCTTTAACGATAATTTAGCTTATTTCGCGCAACACTGATGCTGATCCTTCGCATCTGGAAGTGGAGGAGCAAACACGCATTTGTTTCACTTACTTACACTCTAAAATTAACCGGTGATCATCGGTAACAACAGCTTGTTTGTGTGTGAACACCAATACACCTTTTGGATCATACACACAATGCACCCGTTTCAATTTTGTTTTGTACCGCGCGTAACCCGCGCACAGGCGGAAGTTTTTCGATTGGAATTATTGAAGCTCATTTTTTGTTTTAAAACACGATAAGAGAGAGAAAGGTGACTTTTGATGCTCTCTTCCTAAGAGAGACATTCTTGTGAAGAAAACAAGAAAATAAAAGCGTTTTGTTTTTTTTTAATAAAACAAATGCAACGAACACGAAGGAACGATGAAATCGAAAGTGGGCTTCCTTTCGTCTTGCATGATATGGTGCGGATGGAATGGCAATAAAGATGGGCAGGGACAGTTGTATTGAATCAAAACTCAAATCGAAAACGTCAAACGATACCACCGAGGAAAATGATATTAAAACCAAACTTTTTGGCAACTGTGTGCGTTTTTTTTTTGCTTAAAAATATACTAAAAATAGTATACATAAAGTAGCGTGTTTTACTGTATCGCAAAAGGACTTTTTTTTGCACCACCACGTGGATAATGCATCCATCATTCGTCTCTGTGGATTGTCCTAACATGGTTGAAGGGGTTTCGTTTGCGGATTGTTGCAATAAATCGTTGTTTAAGGTTCACCCCTCCATTCGCTGGCTCACGATTTCACAAAGAAAAATATTGTTTTTTTTTTTCTCGTTTTCATATAACTTTCGTACAACATTTGCTTTCATTTTGCCTCAAAAGCCCTCAAAATCAAGCGTACACGTTAAGCAAGAAGAAGCAACCTCAATCGCCTCTCTTCTGCCTAATTTATCTAAAATCTAATTAATTTTTGTCTACACTAAACCTACTGATTTATGGGAAGGAAATTAAAACACAAAAAAAAGGATGTGGAAAAGGGGTGTTATCAATTGATTTTTCTTATATGAAAAAATCAAATTGTTCAACAAAATTTTAGCTTAAACACATAAATACATTGTTTGAGGAGGGAAAATACAAGCATACAGATATGTGTGTGTGTTTGTAAAGGTTAGAAACGATAAGGAAAATGAACCGAGGAAAATCCGTTGTCGTTCACGGTTTCTAGATGGCTCCTGGCGTGATGAAAGTGTATTAAATTACGATTTACGGAGGAGTAGAGTTAATTTATTTCTTCTGCCATTTAATACCATTTACCAGAAGAGATGGAACCTCCTCCCAATCAGTTACTTGCGCCGTCAGTTAATAGCCCGTTGTCTATTGTTTTCTTCTTCTTTTTCTTCCTTCTAATGCTATTCCATTCTAAGCACCAGAGTAAAATTTTCTTGTGTCAAATGAAGAATAATTAGCAAAAACTGTTACACCTCCTATACCTGCAACAGAAGGATTCCGTGGAGCGGATATTATGTGCCGAAAAACGCATAACACCTTCCACGGGTGGCTAAACTAAACATAGTAATAATAGCAGCACGCGCTAAACCGATAAGTAGGGTTTGTAACACACACCAAAAATAGTACGGGTCACCGAGTTGACCCAGGAGTGTTCCGGTAATGATCTTCATCCTTTGTATTAGCTGCCGCTTGGAAGTCGCTCCCTCCTTAGAACAGCCCACAGTCCTTAAGATTATTCTTGATGATCACATCCGAGACGGCATCGAACACGAACTGTATGTTGCTGGTGTCGGTGGCGCACGTTAGGTGGGTGTAGATTTCCTTCTGATCTTTTCGTCTGTTGAGGTTTTCGAACTTCATCCGGATGTAGCTGGACGCTTCCTCGTACGTGTTGGAACCTGTCGCCGGAGAGGAAGTTTTGTGTTATAACTGTACTCTATTTAACAGAGTAAAATGTGCGCTTACCGGTATACTCTGGGAAACAGATTGTCAGCGGTGATCGTACGATCTTCTCTTCGAACAGATCCTTCTTGTTGAGGAACAGTATGATGGACGTTTCGACGAACCACTTGGAGTTGCATATCGAATCGAACAGCTTCATCGATTCGATCATGCGGTTCATTTCCTCGTCCTCGGCAAGCACCAGATCGTATCCTGAGAGGGAAGCAACAAACAAATTAATAGAACGTACTTAACTTAAGGTGGCCTCATTGTGCAGCGTAAAGTGTCTTTACCCGATAGTGCCACACAGAAAATAATGGCCGTAACACCCTCGAAGCAGTGTATCCATTTCTTTCGCTCCGATCGCTGACCGCCAACATCAAACATTCTGCAACAGGAAAACGCATCAATTAAACTACAATTCTTTCCGTGCTCTCCCGAAAAAAAACCTTACTTGAAATGTATAGACTTAAAGCTAAAGTGTGTTTCCACGATGCCGGTCGTTTTGACGCGCGTCCGCAGCACATCCTGCTGCGTCGGGATGTAGTTCGGCTGCGAGATTCGATCGAGCGAGTTCAGATAGTACGCGGCCGAATCGTTTAGCTGATATTCGCGCGAGCGTGCAAAGCACTGCTGTACGCCCGGATCGGTCCACAGCTTCTTCATCAGCATTACAAGCTCGGGCGTCAGCTCACCTTCCTCGGTGGCGGACGCGTACGTGAAGAACTGGCGGGCGATATCTGTTTTGCTCGGGTCGGCAAAATCGATCCGCAGCTGGCCCATCGCCCGGATGATCGCCATCAGGCTCTGTATGGTGTTGCTGTACACGACCGGCCGGTACTGTTCGCATTCTTCCTGTGAGTAGCCAGTTTCGTGGATGATTTTCATCTGTTTTACGATGGTGGATTTGCCCGATTCGCCCGCGCCTGTAGGAGAGAAAAGGAAGGGTGAAATGCGCATCAGTAGAGTGTTGTGGTGCTTGTAAATGTAATTCATCGACAAGAAGAACTATCACGAGCTGATTGAGAGCCGTAGCGTAAGGAGAGCACGATGAATAAATGAATTTGATCTTTTGTGAAGTAAAGGCGGCCTCACACGGCATTAAAATACCCCCCCCCCCTCGCCCCCCCCCCCCCCCCTCTTCTCCCCGTAGGGTCACACCATGGTCAATCTTGTAAGATGTCGGTCTCTATCGATGGTCGAATCTGATGATTCACGCTTTCACGCTGAGAAGTCAAGTAAACGTGTACCCTCGATGGCAACTAACAATTGACTTCTAGCGGCAAGTGAAGTCCAAGGACGCCTCGGGATGAGAATATTTTGTTATTCATGTACAATTAGCAGCCCCGTATGCAACTGCTTAATGGTTGCTAAAGTGCAATTTTTGGTTCAATTTGATAACATTTTCAAACAAAAACAAACACAACCGTACACCGGTTTGATTGACAGCGGCGGTGACGTGATGCGATAAGAGCTTGTGATATGGTAGTAGCTTTTGCTATAAAAAATATAACTACAAGAAGGAAGCAATAAAGCAGGACAAATGAGGATTTTATGTAGAAAAATACATTTCCTGTGCGATCAGTTATAAGCATCATAACAGCTTGTTAATTATGACAAACCTTGTCACACATGGTATTGATGATTAGAGATGGTTGGTGTATGTGACACACAGCTTTGCTATAAAATGTTTGTGGAAGCACTCAGTAAAGAAGTTAGTGGAATGGAAGTGGCTCACTCGCACAATTTTGATAAGGAAAACAAAAAAAAAATCCACAAACTGTGTGTAATCATCTTAGGATGATTTCCAGTACAAAAGATTTATTGGTTCTTGTATATTTTGTTTTACGATCCCCAAAGAGCATCATGTACCCGGTCGGTGCGATGGTTAGTGCAAAAAGTTGCCTCACAAGGGTGAGTTGTTGTTTTGAGTTTGCTTTATGGGCGATTACAGGCGGCTAAAAGACTTCTCATTTTAATGCCCACTAAACCCCAGGCTATGGGATAGGTGTCGGCGTCGTAAGAAGAGTTGATTTGGACGTGAGAGGAATAAATCCGTCGTTTGCAGGTATTTGTAGCGAACAAATCACACACTGCCGCCTCCAAAATGGGAAGTGAACATAGTCTTCCACAATTTGCATACTGGTTCCTTCCGTTTGTAAATGGTCATTTTCCCCAAATTGTCACACTGTGCGACGCCAAGAGGGGTCTTCTATCCCCAATGCAGTATCTTTTGAATCGGGAATCGACCTTAAATGGCACAATGACTTGTGAAATTAAAAACCCAAGTAGTAGCAGCGCTGGTCGTTCGCCATCGATTAACTCTTGGCTTGGGTTTGTTTTGTTGCTACACACTAGTGTGAGAGGTTAAGTGGCTGGGTGAACCCGGGCGTGTCGTTTAGAATTGGTAAGACTAACAGGTCACTGCAAAAGAAAAACAACCTCAGAAGCTGTTTGGCATTTCCAGGCACTGTGGTCAAGATGAAGTGGGATCGATCGAATTACTAAGCAGATACAATTAAAGAAATTTTCTTCCCAAACAAAATGGAAAATATATACAACAAAAAATTTATTTCTTTTTAACACATAAAACACATAATATGATACAGGATTAGGAGCTCAAAAAGACTCTTATTTAGTCTCTACTGGAGTTCTGTTGGCGGTTACCATCTCCAACCCTTTTCATCATAGTTTGAATAAGATTGGTACAATAATATGTTCCAACTTGGCGATCATTTTTGCTCAGATTTCAGTCCAAGCCGGCCCAAAGAAAAAGGTTTCATTGTTGGAAACCTTCCGCTTCCAGAGAACAAACAACTAACAGTTGTTTGTTATAAAATTCCGCCATAAAATCTGCTGATCTTGATGAGAAAAGGTGAGCAAATGTTGGCTCTTTGCATATAAAATATCGGTGAAAATTTGCTGTGTTCTCTATCTCATTGGAATAAATCCCATCCAAAGCAGAAGGAGCAATCTCAAACATTTAACTTTGATGAACGTCTAAAATGTTCTTCTCCTTCCCAGCCTCCATTTTAGTCCAGAATTGGATTATAAGATTCTACTTTTAAAAATGTTTCAATTTCATCCTGACAAGAGGAGATTCAAATTGGATAGATAGTCCCCGTTCCAGTCCATTCTTCTTGCCTATGGATTCGAGATACCCAGGTCCTGGGCCGTGTGAAGACCGACACTGCTATAGTGGCCTCTGCGCCGCCGAACCGAAAACGTTTCATAAGTTTCTTCTCAAAATCCCTGGCTATAAATTAAATTGGCACGAAAAATTCGATTACTACGTCAGAAGATACATTGACCTGGATATGGGATTTGATACCCGGTTCTACTTCATAAAATGCCGGCATCCTTACCACCATACCACCTATCTGTTCCTCTCGGAACGCGTTAATAGTGATATTTAAATGATCCACCACATGAAGTCATAATCATATTACATCCATAACAAACAAATAGCGATCGGTGCTGTGTAACAATAATCTGGAACAAAGATCAACATGTCGAACGTACTGTTCTACAAGCAATATCAAACCTTCATTATCACCCAATTGTCCTCCTGTGCTTGCTTGCTCTGTGTGGTCGCGTCGGTTGAGTTTATCAAAAGCCCAAACGAAAAAAAAAAACAAGCCAACTTCCATTCCATCGCAACCGATTTCACATATCAGCAATCACATTTCGTGCTGCGTCTTTTCTTTCGCTCATGTCACACACATTTGGGACACTGTTTACGGGCACCGATGGACATCGGTGTCTCACATCACCGGAACATGTGTTTGCGGGGTGTGGAACCTCGGGGCTGTGGGACATCCTCCGTAACATATCGTTTTCTCTTCCTTTTTTATCGAAACTAGTGTTTAGCGGGGAGGGTTAGAGGTGTTGATGGTTAGTTAACTTCTTTATCTAACCATCAGGATGGGGGTGGTGATCATCGTTAGGAAGAAACAGTATAGCTAGTTAGTCTCGCCGGATGCAAACAAATGGTGATGAAAAACGTTTGCAAAAAGAAGTGAATTGCTTCGGGGTTGTTGTTCATGATTTATTTATGGAGTAATTTTGCCCTAGAAGCGCAAGTAACGTTCGATTGAACGTTTGTCGCTCGGCAGGTTTGCGATCAAGTAGATCGATTGTACTGTGTGTGGTGCTGATGGACACATAAATACAGAGACAAATCGCGTTTTTAATGCTATTTCAATACGTCTAATTCGATTCCGATTCGGATCAATTGAGCAAAACTAAAGCGCTGTGTATTTAATTACCCCACCGTGTGCCATAATGAAGCAATTTTCCATTCACACATACTCACAAACCAGTACAGCGTTTTGCCAGCAATTTACGTAAGCTGGGCATACATTAATTAAATGGCCATCACTTGCAAACGCACACACACACACGCCTCGATATTGCACGTGGCGCTTCTCTAACGTGTCGCGAATCATTTGCAAAGGCACCCCGCAGTTGGCCTCCAGTTAGCCTAGGAAAAGAACTGTATGAAAAGAGCATTAAGTAATTGACCATCCGTTTGTACTGGAAGAGCCTACAATTTCCATCGTTCACGCACTTTGCTTTTAATTACATTATTCACTGTCGCCCTCGAATAAAAGGAGTATTGAAGCATTGACTTACTTATGAAGTGTACATACAAAAACAAAGGGAAAATTTGCAGCAAAATGGAAGGAAAATAGATTTGAATTGCGCATACGGATTAAGAAAATTGATAACAAGTCATTATATAGCAAAAATACTCTATTTTGGATTCATTTTAATGCAACAAAATAGTAAAATACGTCAATCGCGTTCGCTCTAATGACTCACTGCTGAAGCAAGCTGTGTAAGTAGTAGACAAGCTTTAAAAAGAGAACCCAGTAAGGGGTCATAAAATTTACTTCCAGCACACAACCACACATTCGCACAGATATGCGGCTAATGTGTAGCTGCTGATAATACTTTGCTTCATTTTCGATAAAGTCTTTTCGAGCGAAACTTAACCAACACCGCTTTAGTTAAGAGTTTGAATTGTGTTTCTCAGTTATTGAAAATCGGAAGACGTAAATTCCCCCACTGGGAAGGGATTTTTTCTCAACATATTTTTAAATGGTTGATACCCAGCAAGTAAAACACTTGCTGCTTGTCCGTTCGCCTGTGGCATAATCCTTTCCCTTTTCTATGCGGCACCCTGCCGCCAAGCCAGAATGCATTTCAAGCTCAAACTCGCAAAGGCAAAAGCAAACGGGTAGAATGAATTGATACCGATTATCATCGGCCGTTGCGTTCCATCCGCAAACATCGATGATGTCATCCGGCGACGATGCGACAAAGTGCTTCCAGAGCTCTAGCGTCACCAGAGGCGATCGTGTCGCTTGTCTTACAAAATCAACACAAACACATTGGTACTTTTATACTGCTCAACCACTGTCTGGCTTCACCAATTGAATGTTCTCCTTAAGGTTCTTGTTACTCAGGGTGGTGAAAGTAAGTCATTTGGTTTTTCAATAAAGAATCGCTTATGCATGTATTCCTTTTGCTGACTCTCTTAAGAGTATTGCTTATTGGGACTGCTGATAGAGGAGCAATAGGTCTCCGACAAAAGCTGATTTAAAGTGTCAAGGGAGACATCAATGTACATTGCATAAAGATGTAACATAATCTTGATAAAGAAGACATTAATTCCTGGCGTGTCGCAATAATTGCGGCGCCAGGCTTCACTCGGGAGGACCTTGGCACAACAAATCCCATCCGGACCATTTTCCTCCGTAGTGAGGAGTTACTATGCAACTACTTAGGATCAAAAAGTCTTCTTCTTCTTATCGGCTTAACGACCTCTAAGGTCATGCCGGCCATCGAAATGGCTTTCTAAACTGCCGATACCACGTAGTTAGTTGGATAGTCAGTCCTCACTACGGGGGGACGGTCCGGATGGGATTTGAATCCCGAAGACCTGCGCCGGTGTCGCCTATTCCACCGGCCCGCCCCGATCGTTAAGCCATCTCCCGACCTCCGGCTCGAAAATGACCCAGAGCTGAAGCCAAAAACGAATCGTTTAAGGGGCTTCGTATAAAGTGCAATTTTTGCACTTGCAGTGAAAATTTTTATCGTTCCTAGGCTACGACACTTCTTCACCTCCCTCTCATTCCGTTTAAGGTCACAGACGAGCCTAATCCGCCTCTGTTGAAATCATCTCGTTTTTTAAAGCAAAATCTTTGGGTTTTACTCCAATTCTTGACTGACTTCCTGTGGCTTGATTTACTCGTAGTTGAAGTTGATTTACTCGTAGTCCGATAATGAGAACCGAGAATCCACGTTAACGAATGGGGGCCTTTATTCTACTAAATAATTAATCTACTTCTTAGCCACTGCAGGAATAATAGTCGCACAAATATGGTACAAAGTGAGATGACGTTAGGATTTGTGAAAAGGGTTGTTTAGGGATTAAAATGGTTACTACGGTCTTCTTTATCTATTATGGCTACTAAAAACAAGTTCTAGAGGTCTCGATGGTCTGCCATTTTCAGCTTTCTTGACCTGATCGTACTGTAGCTGCTATTGTCAGCATTGCATACAAGAAAGATCGGAGTCCGGACAAGATGCGATATTCTTTACTGCCGAGTAGAGACTGGCATCGCCTCAACCTCGATCCCATTGATGCAGTTAAAAATCTACAATCTTTAACACATCACATCCAAGGATCAAAAGATGGAGTCATTGAATTACTTCACTTCTTTGGCTGCTTCGCCTGGCTCAAGAGATCTTACAGGTCGGCAATTATGGTATCATAGGTTTGATTTATCATTCCTTTTTTCACTCAAAACAATATGCAACATAACAAAGACTCTCCGCAATTATAGACAGTTTTTAAATGCATTAAACTCTCTCACTATCAAGATGAGGTCGTTGAGCTTGGCACAGAAACAAGAAAATGTGTCAAAAACAAAAAACCCTCAAAACAGAAAAATCTTCTCCCTCCCATCTATCATTTTTCAGGCGCATTTCTGCACGTTCCTCTTCATAATTAACGCAAGATAAGAGAACAACCGCTTTTTTCTGGTGCTTCATCGTTTGTTTTGCGCTTGCAAAATTCCACACATATCAAAACCACAGTCGCCCGCGCTCGCTCACCAGTCACGGTTGCTTTACAAATTAGTCATGCTAATTGTGTGGCCCATCGCCAACCTACGATGAGGGTGACAAAAAGGTCTTCTATTACCACTTCCACCACTACTGCTGCTGCTGCTGTTGCTGCTGTGGTTTGCTGTGAATGAATGGGCGGCGAAAATGAATGAATTTTCCTCTTTATTTGCCTAACAATTGCTTAAGCAAACAACGACGAGCTCAGCCTCCTCTAGCGATACGACGATGACCCCGAGTGGTTGGCAGCGTGCTTCTGTGCTCTCTCTCTCTTAATCTCTCTATCGCGCTGTAAGTCGGTTTGCATTGGATGGGTTCTCCTGCAGCAGAGGGAGCGCTTTGCTGCTGACTCATCGTAATGGGCCGCAACGGGCAGGCAGACGTGTGCACTTCCTTGATCTAGAGGCGCCACTCGAAGACTCATCGTCGTAATTAGCACTGCGTTAGGTAAACACACACACACACACACACACTCGCGATGAAGCATCCTTGTACGTCAGAACCTGTACATCATGAGTATACTTGGGAGTTTAAGTTAATTTCTTATTTATTTTGCCTTGTTTTTTGTTTAAAGAAAAGTTTTAAAACCATCCAAAATTGTGCAGGTAAAAGGGCATATATTAAACAAACTAATTACTGCCCGAATCCGAATTCAAAACCAGTCTCAACAAAAAGAAGTGATCGTTTTGCTGGATCACTTTCACCGGGTGCTTCATCCGGTGCGCAAAAATATTAATCGAAGCAAGTTCATTGCAATGCAATTCGATCAAACGCTGAATGAGGAACTCGTCGCGCTGTCTCGTGAGGTTTTTTTTCCATTTTCCAGACAGACGAGTACGAAAATAAACTCCTACTTTTGCCACATTTCCACCCCCCAAAACGCCACTCTACCTTTCGCGCGTGATCGGTAGAGTCACTTCCATCTTTGGAAGCTACAAAATGTTGCACAAAAACTCCGTTCACTTTTTGCCCGGCACCGATCGCAAACGATCGCCAGAAAGCGGAGGTTCGTGTTGATTTTTCCTCACCGGAACCTAAGCGCTTTTCCATGGACAATTAAAGGCCAAAGTCCAACGGAAAAAAGCAACATCCCCGCATCATCAACAACAACCGATCCATCTTCAGGTGATCTCTTGATGGGTTTTCGTGCGCGTTTATCTGACGCGCGTACATTTCTTCTTCGACCCTAAAATTAGCGTAATTTCTGGATCGCTTTTTGTATAGTGGTGTTGGCAATATATTGTCTCGGATCTCGGGATGAACTATTTCCACTAGTTGCTGTCTAAAAACTGCATCATGTGGTATTGGCAGCTTTACTTCTTCCCTCTCTCGTCGAATGTCTTCATGTGCTCCGAATGTCCGGCGATCCGGATTATCTTCAGACACCATATACCCTTTTCTGATCCGATGATGTTTTTTTGTTTTGCTGTTCACCAGAATTACCAGAACCCACACACACACACGCGCGCGGTTCTGCACAGAAAATAATGGACGCTATTCATTTGGGGGATGATTCCGCATGGCCCACGCGAAATTCTATTCGATACACATGGGGTTTTTCGGTGGGGGTGTGTGTGTGTGTTTGTGTATGCGAGCATTATCTTCCTAACCGTCAGTAATGTTCCTTCCGTTTTTTTTCTGTACTTCCCACATGCGTCTCAAACATTACTCACACTGGATCCCGAGAATTTGTGGCCTTCCATTTTATCGGTTACATTCATCATGATGTTTTTTTTTTTTTTGTTGTAAATCGGTCTTGAGTGCCCCCAATATAACTCGAGTGTGAATTTTATGATCTTTGCAGACTGATCTTCTGACTCATTGCTTTCCTCGTGCACAATCGAATGGATTGTTCGTCTGGTGTGTGCAGTCCCACACGGGGGCATGTGTACAAGATGCACTTTTCTCCGTAAAGGGATGCCCTCAATCGATACCCATCATCTAGGGTTAACTGCTTCAGGCGAAGGCATTTTTAGCTGCATCAGATCGCATCAAGATGTTGCGAGACTCTGATAGACTCGACTGCCGGACTAGACACAACACGGTTCGATCGTGCTCGTTTAATAATGAATTTGTAAACGATCGCATTTTTTTTACGATCGACACTAAACTGCTGCTATTTCCGTCCAAAGCTCGGTTAAATGTAAACAAAAAACCCGGAGAAAGACAAAAGGTTAAAAAAAGATCTCATCGATGGATGCAATGTTTGTGTAAATGTCTGTATGGTGATTTTCCAACAGCAAATAGTGTGCAGAAGCCGTTTTTTTTTGTAAGGTGATGACTGATAGAGACGATCTTTCACCTTCAGCAAACGCGGTTGAGCGGCCCCAATCGGTTTAATTACAATCGGGTTTCAGCTCTCTTTGCTGCTCGGTCAAATGATGGGTTTTCTTGGCGAAGAATTCCAAGGTCTGTAGTTTGGGCACGTGTTGGAGTTTCTTCTACCTGTCGTACTGTCCAGGCCAGGCCAAGATTGGAGAAGGTCCTCTTACTCAGGGAGGTCCATAACATTCCTCTTCTATCAACGACTCGCTCTTTCCTCTTCGCCATAAGGACATATGATCTCACCCAAGGATCAAAGCTGGTGAAAGCCACTAGACAATAAGGCGCTGGAAATAGTTCTAACTTCATTGTCTTGTTCTTCTTCTTGGCTTAACGATCCCATCGTTCAGGGATAGTCGGTCCTCTATTCGAGGGAACATTCCAGAAAAGGTTTGAACTCCGGTTCTGCCGTGTAAAGACCGGTGCGCCTCTGTTGCCGCTCCCACCGGACTGGCTCAATATTCATTGCCCCTAATCAAATATTCATCTCACTGTGGCTTGTTGGGTGGATCGTTTCGTGGACACGAAAAATCCTTAAAATCCAAAACTTAAGTGAGAGCAAGTTGCACCTTTAACCACCCTAATTACCCTGATAGAGAGAACTGGTAAAATCTCGAATGTCTCTTCCCTTCTTTCTGCGGCGAACTGTATCAACCAAGCACCAGTACGCGATGGTGCCGCGCAACCTCGTGATTGAAATTGGATCTGTCAATATCGTGTCCAGCTCGCGTTTGTACACAATTCGCTCTTTAACCTCTCCACACCGGATCCGAGAAATGCAGCAAACAGCAGTTTCAGAAGCAAATGGGACCGTGGGGAGCCATAGGTTTGGACGGTGCGGCCAAAGGCCCAGAGACCACCGGTCGTTCGAGACATCCGCCCTGGACAACCGTTGTATACACAAATGCAAAAAGGCATCCTCTTCTTCGTCTTCTCACACACAGCAGCGTGAGAGAGCGGGCAAGAGAGAGAGAGAGAGAGAACGAAGGTGGTATTTTTCTTGCATCGGATGCTATGCTACGGTCGACCGCTATGTACAACACACCCCAACGGGCACAGCATGCTTCGTCGATGGCGAGCTGATGATGATGTTGAGTGCGTTGGTATTGGTGACGATCGGGACATAGGGAGGGCGCTTTTTTCCCGTCCGTTAGCAACGCACACACGCACACCACGAACACACCGCGCGATGCTTTTGACAGGGAAAAAGTTCCAGAGCATCGCAACATCACGGTTCCGCGTATGGGGCGCGAGCGTGCGTGTGTATGTGTGTTGGTGGCTTGCGTTTATTGTTCATGCGAAGGAACGGTTGCTGTGGTTCATATGTTGCGGATTATGATTTTTGTTTTTCCTATTGCAAAATTTTCATCTTTTCAACCTAGATTTTATCAGTTAACCTGTTGGATGGACATTTAACTAAGCTACTGTGGAGCAGGGAATCCTCACGAAAGGTTCCGTAACGGTCGCGCGGGCACCATGTTTGACCGTGGCGACCGCCGGATGACGAACGAAGCAACAAAAAAAAAATATATTTAAGGGATGACATTTACCTAAAAGCAGCAGCTTCACCTCACTGGCTGCCCGTTCACCGTCTGCACGTAGGGCACGGTCAATATTTTTCGACCGCTCGATCGCTTCCTTATCTCTACTCACTGCACAACCCATTTTGATTTGATTTCAAGCACACGAAGGGAAGCCGCGACGCCACTCCACTGCACACACCACCACTACCAATGCAGCTGCACGCACACACACACACGCACACACTCTCGCACGCACCACTCCGTACGCACGCTTTGCAATCTTGGTCGACGTTTTTTCCCTTCCGTTTTGCGTGTGCTCTTTCTTTTTCACAATAGGCGGCCTTTTTTTCCACTGCACTTGGGCGTTTTTTCTTCACTTCACTTCACTTCGGGCGGGGGGAGAGAGCCGCTTTTCATCCGCGCTTTGGTGGATTTTTTTCTTCTGTTGCTTTCTTTCTTTTTTTATTCACGAGCGTCGGAATTCGCTCTCGAAAATCAGCTCATCACAAGCCGCCAACCCAAGCTGCCGAGACGACTGCTGCTGCTACTACCGTTGTGGGGTGCTGCTGCTGCTGCTGCACATTATACACAGCTCCCACAATGCACACCACTTTCTGCGTCGCCACCCCCGGTGTACACTTCTTTGGCGTCAAACAGAAACCACCCAAAAACGAACGAAAAAACCACCCGCACAAGATGTATGGGATGATTTCACTTTTTTAACCGTTTCACTCTCCCGCGGTTAGGCTACTACTGCCTAGCGCACTTTTGGTCGAGATGGTGGAATAGATGACTACCAAAAAAAAAAAAAAAAAAAATTAAGCACTTTCTTTCCACCCCGTTTTCCACGCGGCGCGCTTGCTTTGGTTCCCAAAAACAAAAGAGCTGCCGAAATGCACTACGGAAGTAAATGACCCCTACAATTCCAACGGGCACAGCTAGCAATTTTTGCGGCCCAAAACTGGCTGTGTGTAACCTTTTTCTTTCCGGCCACTTGTTGCACACGCACTCTTCTTCTGGAATGCAGATAACGCAGGCCCGTCCGTTGACGTCGTTGGGCGTTCCTTGGTTGAATTCCGCCGTATGCACGTAGAAATCGTTTCCGTCGCCTCACACGGGGCCCGCACGCGGGTGTTTGTCCTTTTGGGTATGTTTTTTTTTAAACGGATTTACAAAAAGATGCTTCACTCGCCTTAGCTAACTTGATAAAGAATTATGCCCCCTTGTCGTGCTGCTGGCTGTTTGGGTGAGTCAAGTAGAAAACTTCCCTTTCACCGACTGGAATATGGCTGGACGGAAGATATTATCGGGACGAGGGTTAAGAACGAAAACACACAGGAAAATTGTATTTCTGTGTGCTGGAAACTGACACGCCAAGCGGAAAAACTTTACTTCTTTTACCGAGAAGGATCGACGCGGCTCGAAAAACACACGCAGCACGCACTTCGGTTAAAGTGGAAATACGACACGAAACCCGTTTATCCGGGCTTTCCAGCGAAGCCGTGGAGAGACAGCTGTCAAACTTCGGCCAGAATTCCATGACGTTCGGGCTTATTCGTGAAACGTCAGTCTGGGATGTGCCCGATGAAAATAGTGCGTAAATTGTAGTAGGAAATTTTAAAGGCATTTAAAACGGCGATTTGTATTCTTAAAAAACATATATTTTGCGTATTTTTCTTAAAGAAAGTATTTACCGCAAATGAAAATGTATTGCACACCTTTACAACCGAGTAAAATATAAGTAAAGTCATCCCATTCTTTCTCAGTAATTTACATAATGTGTTTTCGCTATCATCCGCTGCAGCGCTAGTGGTCGTTGGCGTGGTCTAATTCGATTTCATCATTTGAATGCCCTGGAAAAACGGAATGCATTGATAATGGCCCTTCTGCAATTAAGGTGTTTTATGAGTAAACAGTAATCTTCAGTTTCTGTATAAAACTGCAACTAAAGTTCAGGATACAGCAACTGAGGATATGTAAGGAATTTATAGCACGCTTACCAAAAATGTAGCTCAACTCAGCAGACTTTAAACTGCATCAGCACACTTTCCGGAAATGAAAACACTAAATGTGTTTATTCAGTTTATTCCTTTAACCCTTCCTTGTACCACCAGCAAGAAAAAGCAAGAAGTAACAACGCTGTGATCATCATTTTTTTTTGAATATTCGGAAAAAAACGAGTTGCGACCAGAGAGAACCCGCATTTCCCTGCCCACCGTCCAAAACATATGGGTCTGCTGCCTGGTTTTTTTATTGTTTTATGTTGTGCTGCTTGCTGCATGCATGCATCACGTGTGTGTGTGTGTAAGTCGTACCGCACCGGACCGGCTATTGCTGGTACGATTAACGAAAACGTACTCTATTTATTGTTTCAAAAACATGGCCATTGGTGGTGGGGAAGAAAAATGAAGAAAAACCTCTTTCGGACCCGGCCGCCTGCATGCTAGGGAAGACATTTTTTGTTGACCAACGCTTGGATGGATGCATCGGTACGATAGGTCGCAGATGATTGTATCACAACGTAGGAAAATAAACACTTCACCATCGTGCGATCGCTTTGTCTCTTGTTGGGTGGTTGGGTAAACGAGGTAAAGCAAATAATCAAAATGTTGATCCTTTTCGATTTGTAGGAAAAACAACAAAAGTGGTCAACCTCCCCTCTAGGTTGTATCTAACCGTTGGATGCCAGGTTTTAGTCGACGATCCTCGATTTTGGATCGTCGTTGCCATTTTGAGATATTGAGGAAAGCCATCGGTGTGTTTCCAAAGTTCTTAAAAAACTGCAATCCGTGGGAAGCCTACTGACAGTCGATCGTCGCTCTCACGCCTACTTTGATCGGGCTGTTTTTTTTTTATAAATCAATCTTCACCTTCAGCCGGGACACGTAGATTCAGCCTCATCATTTGCCTGCTACCGGAGAGCTTGTAACAGATAGTTCCAGTGTCTACAATTTCCCTCCACCCGCGGTTCGCGGTTGGTGTCTCCCGGAAGCCGCAGACCCCATCGTAAGCGCGCGTCGTCTCCGACGCATCCCATCCGAACCAGTGGCTAAGGTTATGCACTCCATGCTGCACCACGGTACAGAGGTTAGGACTGTAAGTGTAAATATTTATCTCATGCTGCACATGGAATGATGCTATAATTCATAACCTCGAACGTCGAGTGAGAAATTGAAGGGTGCGATATGCTTTGGTGGAAGCATTCTTTTAGCAATCGAAGCGCATGATCTTCAACGGGTTTGCCTTATCAGCAGCCAGTGAGTGTGAAGGACTCACTTGAGCAATGGGTACAGAGCGATCCTGTTTTTTGAAAGGAAAATCTGCGCTTTTACAGCACGCCAAAAAAACCGTGCCTCAGCACTTGAGCTACTTCAGGAGCTGGAGCAGGAGCAGCTTTCAAAACCTGTTCACGGGACATAAAATGCATGTTTCCGTCAAATCGTGATGCCGTCAGTGATGGCCTTCGATACTTCACGCGGTTTGGACCCACGGCAGCAGTAAATGTAAACAACAAGGTATCGGAGCGAGGAAACATGAAGCAAAACACATGTTACTTCGGGCTGACTTTTCGGTGGCAAAACACACGGGATACGCCTTACGGAAGACCCTTTGCGAGAGACCTCGGGTGGAAAAATGGCTTGATCATGTTTTATTGCTCTCGAAAATACCCCGTTATTCTATCGCCCTGCATGATGGTAGGCCATCTCCCTTTTTCTGAGATGTATGTCCGTACCGGAGCCCGGCGGAGCAAGATGTTGGCTGTAAGCGAGATGGTTAAATTACACACAAAAATGCCGAAAACTGTTCGGGGATAAAGTTTTGTAGGATAAAGCAGCATGAAGAGGGATGATATGATGTTAAAGCGATTACTCAAGATATCAGTTAATATGATAAGCAATAATAAGCGGAATCAAATCGTATTAAGTTATGCTCAAATGGCACCCCCTTTCTCAACGTTGTGACCAAATGGCCCAAGCGCACTATATTTGCCATATGTGTTAGACCGTTCCGAGCCGACGCCAGGCAGAACTTGCCAACTCGCCCAACGTGCTCTCTGTTGGTGGCCTCACAAGCAGCGAAACAGCACGGCGCACCAAGCACACGTGAAATGCAACCGTGGCGTCAATTTGTCACATGCAGCCAGCCCCGAACGCCTTCGCCCACCGAAATTGCCAAACGCCTAAGTGTGTCTCCTGTGAAGTGCTCGATCGATGTAATCGATCTTTGTTTTCGCTCCATCTGTTCGTAGCGTCCCTCGTAGGGTTTGCTGCAGGCGATGCACTTGTGTCCGCTAGTTATGATCGTCCAGGACCACAAGGACCATCGGTGGCCACTTGCAGACGCCACCGACGCTTGAAGACGCCGGCCGGATAGGGTTTCGTCGGGGGTGGGTTTTCGTGATTTCGCTTCTATTGGGGTGGTCAAATGTGCGTCCTGCGGACAGAAGTCATGTCGTCAAGTCAAGCAGATAATAAATGGTAATTAGTCATTGAGGCTTTCACAACAACACGAGCGGTCGTCCGGAAAAAGGTTTTTTTTCGGTTGCTTTCAGTGGCGTATTGTGTGGCGAACACATATGGAACTGTTGGGAGCAATGGCGTGTTGCAATGAATGGTTTTTTTTTAGTGTAGATATGGTAGACATGGCGCCCACAAGAGATTGATGAAGATTGATCCATTACCCGGAGCAACAGCGCTAGCGCTAGAATAGCCACCATTAGAAGGAAAGCAAGTTAAAAGCGATGAAGATCAGTTGGTAGATCGCAGAAGCGAAGGCAATTCTCATCAAAAAACGATCACGTGGCGCCTGGTTAGAAAAACGGCGTGAGTTTTGTACAAATAAATAATCCGGATCGTTTCATCGACCTATCCGGGACGCGATCGATGCCGCTATATGCCCTTCCACTCTATTTCCCCCCCCCCCCTCGCCCCTTCCTCTCCCTGTTCTTGTGGCGTAGGCAGGCAGGAAAATGGGTTGAAATGGATCGATCGCGTTTAGACGCACGTTTAGAAAACAACCTGATCCTGATGTTTTATTTTCCCATTTCGCTTATCCCGCTACCTAATGCTACCCGTAACGGCACAGGGCGGCCCTATCCCGTCGTTTTTCGAAGTCCTTCGAGGAGGTGCCGTATTCTTCAAACGTGCCACATACGTACCGATCGTACCATTTGTGAGAATATTGACGGCTCGCAAGCGACCATCCTTTCATCTTTGGCCGACGGCCGAGTGATCATCGTTTGACAGCCGCCAAAAACGATCGTCTTTCACGTCACTCTGGAGTATTGCGAGCTGAATGCTGTACGGTGTGTGAGAGATGGGTGAGCGCATTTTGCGGTTGACGAGCGGAATGCTGTGTGACGAATGTGGGTGGTCGTGCGGTTGGTACGATTCGAGCTAGCTGGAGGAACGCGATCATTTTGAAATTAATCTAAACGATCGAACGCGGAATTTGCGATTCGGGCCTTTTTTATTTGTCTTCGTTGTTATAAAAACCATTTTTGAAGTCTCGATCAAGCAAACCGAATTTTCTGAACCAAGCAAGATCAGCAGCAGCAGCATCCAAAGCCTGCCCGGCAGGAAACAGCACGTGCGCCATTCGTAACTGACACGTCAGCATAAATCTCCCCCAGAGGTCGTAGATAGAGAGTGTGTGGGACGGTGGTGGCCTCACCGTCCCCCGGCGATCGTTGTCGTTTTTTCGCCCCATTTTCCTGTCCCACACCACACCACGGAAAGACGTTAGCAATTGCTGGTGGGTTTGCAGACTCCTGGTATCGACCACCCGTCCACGGATAATCGATCGCTACGGGTGATATAAAGCAGATTACCCGGCGAGGCATGTGTGCACGAGGTTTGCGCTTGCGGAGCGAATAAAATGAAGACCCGAGAAGGAGGAAAACAATAGGAGTGAGAGAGAGAGAGAGAGAGAGAGAGAGAGAGAGAGAGAGAGAGAGAGCGATGTCGTTAAAAGAAAAATCCACACGACTTGAAGTTGCAGTCGGGGAAAATTAATGATATTTCTGGATTATGGCCGTTTTGGCCGTGCAAGATGACCGCAAGGATGAATTTCGCAGAAATCCTCTTTGTCCGTAGTAATTCCGTCTTTCGTGTGCAACCTGGTCTGGGGCCAGGAAGCTTGCACAAAAACTTTGGCTGAACGATATCGTTCGTTCACTATTTTTAGCCTTTTAGTCAGGCTCTAGACCGCTCTATACCTGGTGCAAGAAAATTAGTGAAATTTTTCCCTGTCTGACATCCTGTAGCTCTCTGGTTAACGCTGGACAGTTGATTCCAAAGAGCAAGAAATTATTTTTTTCCAGACATTGAAGTTTTTGAAGTCGTCGTGTACACGACCCACCAACTCTTCCTCGAACTTCAATCCTTCTTCAACTTCAATCGAAAGACTCGCCCGATCATTCATCCCCGGTTCAATCCCTGTTTCATTTTTGCCGGTAAGAAAAACCTCAAATTTTCCGTCCCTTCCACAAAAAACACAGCTCGCGTCGACTCGTGCTCAGTTGCGTCGCTTTTTTCCTCCGCTTCTCTGTAGTTGTATGGATGACTTTCCCGGGAAAATCGGCATCCGGACCGGGCGGCAACCCCCCCCCCCCCCCCTTCTTACTCTGTTTACGCGTTCCGGCGTAAACAAAGCGTATAATTAGTACACACTGATGTAAACAAAAGGGCTGGCCGGGTCCCGGGAATTATGACATTTTAATGTTTTTACACTAATTAATTTATAAATCGCGCCTTTTCGGTCGGACGCGGTGTACTGTTGGGTATTTTTCAGACTGCGGACGGCGGGTATACATTCCAGCTGACGGAGGGAGGAAGGCGGCAGAGAGGAGCTAGGTAAAAAAAACTTAAATTGCATTCGAATGGAGATGGATGCCATTCGGATGACCGATCGACGTTACGCTCGGTGCAATTACGATGCATTCTATAGTTTTGGTTTGGTACAAGATGGATGATGACGTGCTGATGGGCAGGATGAGTGTGATCTTTACGTTGCTTTTGTGGTGTGCTAGTGGGAAGTGATCGTACAGCTTTTTCTTTTAATAGAGGTTTCATAAAAGTTTGGTACTGTTTTTCTGACTGTAACAGGACAGTTTTCCCACACAAACCCTTCAGTAAAATGGACGATTCCACGACCATCGCGAACATCGCGAGGGCACAAAAATAGAAATAGTGTTCAGGTTTTGCTGTTTGTGCTGTAAGTTCCAACATTTGCTCTCACACTGTGGGGGTGTTAAAAAGGCCAGCCAACGGCACAGAACCGTGGCCGTGGTCTGTTGAAACAGAAGCACCACACGTCAATATCGGTGAGGCACCCACCAGGGCCGGGATCGATCGATCGATCCGGGCTTACGGGATCGATAATCATTCAACACATCCGCAACACTTCCGATGATGTTCTAATTACCTTCGCCATGGACACGAACTTGCTCACGTACGCCAGACACATGTATACACACACACACACACCACTGTTCGCTGACGTACGTTCGGAAGCATATGGTTCGATTTTAATGGCCGATCCGGCCGTCGGAAAATGCCACACGATGCGCGATGGGCTGATGCTCTGGTTTTTGACTTCCCGCACCTTCGGTCATCATGAGGTGCTAATAATCGGAACCGGGCAAACAACGCAACCGGGCCTATAATGACAGCTTGTGCTGGCCTGGTTTTTTTATCGATGAATCTCAGAGAAACTCAATGGGGAAAAAGATTTCCTCCCGGACCAAGATTGGGAGGTTAATGGATTTTTGAACGGTGCAAGCGATTGCGAACGAACGATTCTTCGATGCTCCTGCGGCGGCTGCTACCCTGTGGTGTGCCTTTTCATCGTTTGAAACCGCCATCTTTTTTTTTTTTTTTTGGTGATCCTCTAGGTCGGGAAAAAGGGGAACGAGGATGGTATAGTCTGTGGGAGCAAAAAACATGGTAAAGATCAAAGAATCGCTGCTCGTGGATGATGATTTATTTTCCCATTTGGCTTCCAGTGTCCAATTTTCCTCACACATACTTGGAACGGCGGCGGCGGTTCGTTCGTTGCTGGTGGTGGTGGTGGAGTTTTTGCCCTAAGGTACACCCCCCCGATGGGTAGGAAACCAGGCAAATCCATTTATAAGTCAGGATGGAAAATGCGGGTGATGAAAGCACGATCGTGCCGGCGTACGGCACGAATCGGAAATTGGGTTTTGGGCCGGAATTCGTGTATCATCAATTGACGCCTTTCATGTCCCATGTTTGTCCCCCGCCCTATCGAGGTGGTTCGATTTTTTTGAGGACATTGATGTTGGTGAGGGGTTGAAACAGTTGAGCAGGGAGGTAATGATCGTTTGATCTTTAAATGGCGTACATTAAAGTTCAATAAATAGATACAGCTGGTAGGAGTGGGTGCAGGATCGCTACAGGTTCTATTAATGCTTGGTATTGACATATAGCACAAAATTTCATGTAAGATGATTGTGGAATTTGATGCATCAGTAAAGGGATCTAAGCAAAGGGCTGAATGAAGCTGAAAGTGACAGGATAAAACCTCCAAAGGTTGTAGTGTCTATCAGTAGCGCATGAAAATGTTTTAAGGTCCTAGGCGAAACGGATACCAAGGCTCATCAAAAGAGGGCTTTCGGCCCTTTATACTTCTAAACAGCCTTCCTGGCTCCTGTGAACCCTTGGAGTTCCCTTGGAAAAACAAATTATTTGGATAGTTAGGTCCTTGTTGGAAATCCGCAAGCACCGCCCAGACCACAAATACTAAAGAGAACAACAGATTCATTGATTTCTTCAAGGGTTTAGTGGATAAGTAATATAAGTCCTCTTCTTTAATAGTTATCTATTAGAGACTATCTACACTGTAGTTAGACAGTCTCTTATTGTGTCTTCGCACTTCTTATTGAATAGACGACCTTCTTGGTCGATGGTCAGCGTGACCTAGAAGATTCTTATGCTAAAAAGAAGACCTTCTTAGTCACACTGGCCATAGAATGTCTTACTAGACTTGTTGATACCGCCGTAGTTGGAAAGTCATCCCTCACTACGTTGGAACGATCCAGATGGGATTTGAATCAGGGTTCTACCGTGTGAAGATCTGCGCTGCTGTCGCTTCTACCACCCGACCTACCTTACAATTGAAAGACACCTGTTTAGCCTACCAACAGAATCGCAAAAAAAGTGCTTCATTCATGCCCACTAAAGACCTCTACCGGTTCGTCCACACTGTTTACTACACCAACTGGCTATGGTTTATTTATTGACACACACACACACACACACACACACACACACCATAACACAACGGATCGAAATTTCAAACAAGTTGACAACACTTTCACCGGTAAACAGTTCCTGTGCCCCGATCTTCAGCTAGGTTAAGGTCGTTGCGCGGGAGGTGTCGGGATTGCAAAGTTCATTAAACACAAAATTTAAACAACGGACAGCAGGTTTACTGTACAGCCGAGAGTGGTCCTTCGAACGATTTGGACTTTCTGAAGAAAGGAAGAAAGCAGGAGGGGGAAAAAACCCTCCAAGAACGGGGCAAATGGTTTGATGATAAACACGACCAGCATCCCCGCACCACCTGTCATCTCTCGCACCCTAAAAGTCGGTACAAGGGATGGGTTGCGTAGTTTTCGGATAGGTTTTGGGATATGTTTTGAACTTTTTTACAAATACGCAAGTGTGCACGTGTTTACAAACAAATTTTAGCGTATTGTATTTGGCGCCCTCTGTTTACATGGGCGATCGCGCTAGAGAGAGAGAGAGGGCAATGCTTCATCACTTTCACATGCACGTGCATGTGCTTTCTCTTTGGCTCTCTCTCTCTCCCTCTCTATCTCTATCTTGTGTTGGTCAAACACGTGAGGTTTCCTTCCACTAGCGATCGTCTAAGCCACGAGGTCCGAACAACAAACAACAAAACCTAACCGTGCTTACAAACAAATCCTCCAATTGAATCCGGTGCGGACGTTAAGTTCAGGGACTCCTCGAGGAACTTCCTTTACTTCCTTCACGGTCATACAAAACCTCCCGGTAATCTAGGCACACGGGGGAAAAAAAAACTGCTGGACTGGAGCAGCATCAGCAGCAGCAGCAGCAGCAGCACGATTGTGATGTGCTTTTTTTGTGCAAACACAAACTCGGCCGGGAGTTGTTTGGCGGGAACCGGGGCCACCATTTTATATAAACAATTTGTATTTTGTTATAAATTATAAAACACTGTTTATCAAACAGGTTCGTAGAGCGGTCAGGTCCAGACAACGTTGTTGCGATCGAGCGCGGCGCCTGGAACGCTTTGTGGGTCCCTTGTGGGTGAACTTTGGATCGGTTATGGAAGGGGCGCAGTGACGAGTGGTTGCTTTTGCTATCATAAACATTTACAACAGAATCCGGATAGATGTATGTAACATATTTTAGTGAATGGGAAGCGAGCAGCAGCAATGCCCGGCCCCGTACACGTTGTGATTATCTCGTGGCGAATGATGATGAGCCGGTTGTTTGATTATTTGGGCTGACCAGCCAGGTTGGCGCCTTATTACGGGTCCAGCCCCTTGACCTTTTGCGTCGTCATCAACTGTTGGTTTACACAGAATTTTGGAGTGTGTATGTGTGTGAATTAAACTATGCAAAATGTAAGCAAAGCGACTGCAGATGAAGCTGAAGACGAGGGACAGGACAGGATGGTTACTATTTGTTTACCCAAAAACGGGTGTAACAGTAAACTTGAAGCGGCAAAATGGCTTGAAGTAAACGGTTTGGCGGGCTCGTTAGACTCATTAGATTTTTATTATGCTGCGTACAGGCAATGATCGTGCATAGAATAATAATTGGAGTTGAGTTGAGCGTTTCTAATTGCTAGAGGGACTCGTGTTTACTTAGCATCGGTACGATTTAGTGGATACTCGTGATAAGAAGGTATTAAACGACATCCGAAAGCGATGCTTGAATGCTGCGTGTTTTTTATTTAATTTATAGCTCCAAAACTAATAATTAAATTTGGAGAGTTGCTCAAGAAGTCTCCTCTCGCTCGGGCGGAGGATATCGCTCCAAGCTGAACTTCAATGAGCATTTCTCAATCTGGAAATTGATTCCGTTCATTTTTGCTTACAAGGCACAAAATCGAATTCTTGTTCTATAAACAAAACAACGCACCAAGAAGAAATCTCTTTCCCAAAAAAAGCTGACTAAGAAGACTCTGAGTTGAAAAAAGGGGTTGTTGACAATTCTTGTTGCTCGAAAGAAGACGTCGAAAAGTAAAGAACTGCATGCTAAGGACATATTTGGAAGCGGGGGAATTTTCCCAACCCTGGGTCCAAAAGTCTCGCGATCGTACGCGATTGGTTCACCAGTCCCCCAGTCCGTGGGATGGCTGGTTGATTGATTTGCTTGCACGCGTCGCACTTTGCCCAGGGGATGTGAGATTACCTTCACGCTCTCATTCGTTCGTATCCCTTTCGCAGGCAGCTGCGGAGAAGCTGGAGTCCCTGTGCTGTTGAAAATAAAAAAAGATCGACCCGTTTGAAAATTGCTTGCTGGTTGATCTTGCAGTTGGGGGCGAGATGAGAAGACTTTGTGTGCGTGCGTGTGCTTGTGTCCAACGCCACGATCCAACCCGATTTAGCTCCGCCTTTTTCCGACGGCAAGCTTCACGGACCGTAGTGCTTCGGCGCAGTTCCACTGTCTTTTGGATTGCTTCGTGTGAAGCGCATCTTCAGCTGAGGATGGGGTTGAGAGCGTTTTGGACTATTATACTAGCGTTTGCATTTGAATAGTGCTAGTGTATGTATCTATTAGTATGGCAGTATTCGTAGCACTTTAGCCTCACAATATGGGAAACATTCGGCTTTACCAAATAATGATTGTAAGGTGCGCTGATCAGCGATCGAATGCAAATCGCCGCCTATGCCATCCATTAAGTCTAGCCATTTGTCTTTTCCACTGACTGGTGGTGGTCATGTGTGCTCTGCCATCCTTTCCGGTTGATCGTTCGGGCTGGGGGCAAGATAAATTAAGCTCGATCATGATCGCGCGATTCGACGTCTTGCGTGAGAGCGTACAGAAAATTGCCAACGCAGCATTGGGGAGGGCGTAATTAAAAATAAAAATGGCAAACTCAAGCTAACCCTTGCAGGAGCAAGCGATGAGAAAATGGGCATTCTTCGGGATGGATTTAATATATCAATCCGAGCTGAAGCATTTGCTTTGTTGGATTGAGTCAAAATATTTCCATTGTACGTCCATTACCCAGGCTGGACACAGGCATGTGCAGGCAGCTCGTAAATGTAATAAAATTCGTATAGCGTTACACATTGATGGGTTCACAAAAGGCGGTTGCGTTGAAACAAAGCACCGACATTAGCCGCCTGCGCCTCTAGGAAAACCCCTGAGCCCTGGACTGCCGAAGCAAGAAAACTGCGCCACGAAGCGTAGAAGCAGCGGCCGTGTAGAGAGCAAGTGTGAGCACGAGATGAAACAGCGCAAACAGCGCGCTATAGCAATCCGGGATCGTTCCTTTGCCTAGGTTTGCGGCAATGGCGTTAGTATAAGCGTGCAACCCATCCTCACCATCGTCTGGACCACGGGGGTGTGTGTGTGTGCGGGATGCGACGGCACCAAAGACGACGACGACGACGACGACGAGGATGACGGTGTGGTATGAAAGGGTCGGGAACCTGGGAGAAGTGGGATAGCCGAGTTCGATCCGTCGGGTCGGGCGTCCGTCCGTCCGCCGTTTGTTTACATCTCGATGTGGTATTTTGTTTTTTCGGAAGGATTTCTCAAATTAGTCGATCATTACGCTTCGTCAAGTGCGGACCAGCGGGGGTTACACAGCCGTCGTGGATTGGCTTCGCTAAAGCTTCGATATCTAGCCGCGGGAGCCGCGAATACGTGTTTTCGAGTACGTGGGACACGCGCTGCACACCAGTGCTGATCAAGTGTTCGAAGCGGATCGATCGATACGGTGGCGAATTGTGCTTACGAGGGTGTTCCTGCCTGCTAACGGTGTGATCGAGAAATAGTGCAGTGAGAAGACCTGGAAAGTGAAATTAAACGAGCCTTTGTGGTGTGGAAAGTCGAGGCTTTTTGTTGAGGAAATTTTGGAGTGATTGGTGGTGTAGGCGTGTGTGTGTGTGAAAGAAAAAAATTGTATGTGAAAAACGAGTTGCTCAAGCATGATCAAAACAGAAGAACACATGGAAACATCTTCTGCTATGGTGGATGTTAGTGATGATCAGGGAATTATTGTTGGTGGTGGTGGAGGGGGTTCCAATTCTTCCGCCGGTTATCACTATCGGCCACTTTCGTCCAACATCGTAATGGCTTCGGCGCACATCATAGAGAATCCTGCTCTGCAGCAGCAACAGCAGCAACAGCAACAAGACGATGGCAGGAACTGTGGTCCTATGATGAGCCATCCCTATCATCATCACGCTTCCTTTCATGCTCACGGTCAGTCTGTGTCGTCGCATCATCCACAGTCCCATGGCCACTTCCAACCTCATCATCCTCATCATCATCATCACCATCATCAGCAGCAGCACACGCAAGGTATCGATGTGAAGGATGAGATGGATGATCGTAACTCATCTCCGCCGGGAATTGGTGCGATCGCTTACCCAAGTAACATCGAGCTCAAGCTGGAAGGTGACAAAATTTCGTCCATGTATCACCATCACCATCATCCGCACCATGCGTTTGATAAGCTGCCCTCGTACTACATCAACCACCGATCGCCGTATCTGATCTCCCAAATAAATGACCCCGAACCATTGGTGGGTGGTGATGGTGGATCACTCGGAGCGGAATGTCTACGAGGTGCTCCCGGTAGCTACCTGCTAGAAAGCTCCATCAATACGCTCAAACTGTCCAGTGAATCAATGGGAGGAACTTCCCCTTCGGTAATGATGAGTTATGGCGGCGAGCTTGCGATCGGATCGCTTGTCGGGCAGCAACGATCACGCAGCAACGGAAGTAGTGCCAGTGCTGGGAATGCATCGCCAAGTTCTTCGACGATCGTTACGAACCCTTTCGTTGTACAGCAACAGCAGCAGCAGCAGCAGCACCAGCATCAGCAAGATCAACAGCACCATTATCATCTTCATGCTCATCACCAACAGCTACACGATTCCGGCGGACTTGCAGACACGGTTGGAAGTGTTTGCCAGCGTAATGAGACATCCGTCGGAATGGGTGTTGGGCAGCAGCATTCAGTACAGGCAACTAGCAGTACAAGCGGCGGACACATCACGATCACCGATGGCTCACTTCACCTGTCGAAATCGACGTCCGTATCGCCGGTCTCTCATCTTGGTTCACCGTGCTCCACATCGACGACTCCACCGGTTTCGGTGGCGAGCTCTACCGGAGGTACTACTGGTCGGAAAAATACAACCTCCAACCATGGGACAAGCGGTAACGGCGGTGGTGGAGAGCAACAGCTTAGCAGTACGACCGGCAACGGAACGTCGGCCAGTACTGGCAGCGGTAGTGGAGGTGAAGGTGGACAGAAGAAACCGAATGGAGGCCGCCGGCAGGAGAAACCTCAGCTCAGCTACATCAACATGATCGTGATGGCGATCAAGGACTCGCCCCATCGGCGCCGTACACTGAGTGAAATCTACAAATATCTCCAATCGAAGTGAGTACTTCTTCCTGAAGGGTTTGGAGGGTTTTTTTTTTGTAATACGCGAGGATCATCTTGAAGATCACCAGTGGAAGTGTATTGCACAAATTGAATGGAAGATGCGTCCCAATGACATCATCTGACGACTCTTTTGCGTGCGAATGTTGGTATCTATTTTTGGCCACTTCCCCTTCAACCCTTTTCGACAGACAGACAGCGGTGTGTGGAGTACATTTGCTGCCCGCTCAAATATTCCGGGTGGTCTCGATGTCTTTTCTTAATGGTGGGAACATTTGTCATAAAATTTGTTGCCTTTAATTTGTGCTCCATTTTTTGATGGGGCAATGATTTATAGCGTAGCCTTGAAAGTGTGTTTTTTTTATTGATAACATTCGGTTCCTCTTTGCTTACTGACAGGTACGAGTTTTTCAACGGTGAGTATAACGGCTGGAAGAACTCGGTACGGCACAATCTTAGCCTTAACGAGTGCTTTAAGAAGCTGCCGAAAGAGTGTGGTAAACCGGGCAAAGGCCACTACTGGACGATCGACGCTTCGGCCGAGTACATGTTCGAGGACGAGGGTAGCTTAAGGCGTCGTCCACGTGGCTTCCGGCGAAAGCAACAGCTAAAGGGGTACGGTGGTGGTAGTGCGTTTTATCCGGCCGGAAATACGGGATACGAGTTGACCGAGCTGTCTGGTGGATATCTTTCGCAACCGTATGGTGGATATGCGGATTATGGCAGCATTCCACCACCGTCGGCTGTCCTAGGTCAAGGACCGACGGGTTCCGGTGGCGGTGGACATCAAACCGGCGGCTATCCGGAACCGCATTCAGCATCCGGCGGTACATCCTCCTGGCACTATCCGTCGGCTGTGGATGGTTTGAGCCAATATTCGAAGATAACGCACACATCGCTGCATGAACCGCTACAGGCACCAGGATCGCCAGGACAGCAAGGACCGACGGGTGCGGGTGTGCTGGAGTATGGCAATTATGCTTTTACCAATGCGACAACAGCTCCCTACGGACTCGATACTGGTGAGTTTTATTTTATAGACAACAGAAATTCTTTCAAATGTTGACTTATGTCAGTTGGGAGTTCAAATGATAGCGTGTTATTGTTATTGTGGTGCGTCAGTTTCAGCGTATTAAATTTAGAGCAGTGTAGATCGTTTTCTGATGTAAGAGATTATTTTCTTGACAAAAATCCAAATTTAAATACCATTGCTTAGAAGTCCATCATTAATTTGGAAGACATAGAACAGTATAAAATGCTCTTGTAAATTTTACAGCATTACGACTTGGTAAAGTCAATTGGAAAAATTTGAGGAGGCTGTCGTCTCTACCATCGGTTCCTCCCCAGTAATTTTCTTAAAATTTCATTGCCTTCCCTGTTTGTAGTACAAAATTAATATTTATTTCTGCCCAGAAATTATGTAGTTGTAAAGAGGTTTAGCAAAGCTGTATAAAATAGATTGCAAAATGCTCGGCTGTTAGAGATAATCTGTATTATGATTTCACATATTTTATTTTGGAAAATATTTTTTCTACCTTTTAAATACTGCCGTAAACTTACAAAAAGCCTCTCCAAAATGATTTCAGATTCCCTAGTAGTTCGCTTCTGGGAGATATTTGTAAAAATTCTTCCCAAAAAATTTGTTTAAATATTTCATCATTTTGCAATGCGTGGTTGACGAAGCCCCTATTTTTTGCAGCAGATAAAATGATCAATACTATTCAATGCGTCCCAGAACTTTTTTTTTTCGTAAGAACGGCCTGGCCGTATTGCTTGACTAATGAATACCACGTAGTGACGTTAGTCAGTCCTCACTACGGAGGGCGTCCCAGACATTATTCGTCCTCCCCATAATTCCTCTAAGGATTCTTCATTGGATAGCATTTATAGAACTTCTCCGTTACTAACGCCATCTTAAAGCAGTATGATAAGGTATACTCGGTAACAATTTCTCGTAAAGCTTTCATCTCTTTTACATTCATTTAGAAAGGCTGTGTGTTAATAAGACACTATATTTGCCTCTTGACTGTCTACAAACTGTGGTTTAAACTAATATAAAAACTATTGTGGGAATGGTTTAACTTTCATATAAAATCCTTGCGATTATGGTAATAAGTTATAATGATTGCTCGAATATCCCTCAAGCTGATCTATACAAAGCTAATATGGTAGTTCTGATGCAGTTCGGGTCGGGTGATAGGATTGTAGCAAGTGTAGCCATGGTAATCGTTTAGAGAATGTGACGGGCGGTGTTATCAATGTCACAGAAGCTGCAGAGTGGAGGACAGGATTTGCATGTAGGATGTAGGGATTAATCACGCGAGTGTGTCCTATTCGAAGGCGGGAAAGGACTCCTTGATTATGGCTGGAATAGGAAGACTTTCCATGCTTGATAGAGCGGAGTTTGGTGCTGAAGTCTAGGATGTATTCCAATTTTCAGCACGACGCGTTTTCGACCTCTGTTGGCCAGACAGCAGGCTTGCAATGATGCAGGGATGCCGTTTAGAAGCTAGATGTGGTGGTTTTTTGCAGGAACCGTATTCCAGGCCGGTAAAAATGGCGACTTCGGTTGCATGTTGGATGCATTTTGCTTGGGGCGAAGAAGATGGAAGTGGAAAGTGTTTGTATTTAGACTGCAATGTACTGTTGTGGCAGTGGTAGCTTCGGTGGTGGTTAGTGAGTGTCTGGAGTTCTGTCTTTGCTATGAAAATAGATATGACACATAAAGTGCACGCAATAGATATGACACATTGTCGTGTTTAACGGTAAACCGACTAATGGCCCGCGGAGGGCTCCGAATTGACAAGGGGTTCAAACTCACAAAGAACCTACCCACCCGGTTGGCAGATTCAATGTGATAGGAGGGCTTCTTGCAATTTGCTATTACCTCCAAGATCTTTGCCGGTGGCGGCTCCATGCTGGCTTGCGCCAAACACTTCTGCGCGCATCACCATACCCTCCCTACTTCCACTCTGCTTAGTACGTCTCCAGGGATGGCCTCCGCCACTGGACTTGATAATGAGATTTTGAGTTCTTCGTACGTCCTGCAAACATTTTTTCCCCAATCCTATAAAATCAGCCGGCTAATCGAATTTGGCAGACCGTTCGGCGTTCGGGATAATTTTGACAGTCACCTACGGAGGAAGAAAAAAAATTTTTATGGCAAAATTACTCATCGGGGAAATTTTTTTTGTTTTAGAAATAGTAGCTTACCATGTATTTTATTCATTTTATTCAAAATATCCGCCCTCAGCTTCTATTACGGCCTCCACCCGTCTCCGGAACCGGGAACAAGCCCTGGCGACAGTTTCGCGGGGTAGGGCCGCGAAAACGGACCTGATTTTCGCCATCAGCTCCGCCTTGGTGTTGCTGGAGGTTCGCGTTCAGCCTCAGCCCCTGCTCGAAAAAGTGGGGCGGCATCACGTCCCCTTCCGATGACACGCAGGAAAACACCATCACCGTCTGGGGGAACTTGGTTTGCGGCACCCGTGGCACGTCCGCCGGGCAGTAAGCCAGCCACTGGTTGTTCTGGGTGTTAACCGTGTCGGCGGTTGCCGCGTCCGGCGCGGATCATCATGATGCATGTGATCCGCTTCCATAATGTAGTCTTTTTTGGCATTTTTTATCACGGGATGTTATCGCTGCTTGTTTCGTACACTTTTAGCTGTCAAATGACGTATTGCTTGTTTTTCTATGCCAACTCCATTACGAGTTATAAACAAAAATGTAACTGTCAAAATTATCCCGAACGCCCTGTAGAGGAAAGCCTCAAAGTTCCCAGTCAAAGTTCCCAGTTCCCTCGTATCAAATGCTTCTACCCATTCATCATTAATATAATGGAGAGATTAATTGATCAATTTTTGGATCTTATTATTAACCATTCAGCACGACTTTCATAGAAAATAGTTGAAGCATTTAATAAATATTTCATCGAAGACAATAAAAAAAAACTGATCCTCGGATAAGAAGATCAACTAGTTGGGTATAGATCGTTTTTGTTTGATGCTGCATCAAACTAAGCTCATGAGTTTCTATCTCTTACTTTCTCTCTCTCTTACTCTCTCTTTCTCTTTTTGAAGACTAAAATCGGTATGGGTTTCCTAAATAGTTGTCCCAACTATTTTGTCCAGTAAAGATTAGTTGTTGGTATCAAATGCGATCGTGACCTTAGAAAAGGGTGATGATGATCGCTGTACAACTGTAATACACACTGGACACATTGTCATGCGGTCGCTCAAAAGTTCTAGAGAACCAATATTCACCAGCTGTACATTTCTTTTCTTGCCTCTCCGATCAAGTTGCCTTTCCCGCTGGAGGTATCCAGTTACCGATCGAACGCGATCGCAAGGCTTATTATTCCGCCTGCCGAATTAAGCCACAATTGACACGCTTCAAACACACACACATACACACACACACACACACACACACACACATACACAAAAGGAAGGTTTTAAAGTATGTTCCTTGGATGTAAGAAAAATCGCCCAACATAATGGTATCATTGTTAGTTGCAAAGTACAATAAAGCAAAACGCATTTTCGTCCTCTAAAGCTCGCTCTGCAGTTTTACGATCGCATCTAGCGATCGAAGCGTAGCGTGCCGTAAGTAGGTGTAGAATTACTCCTATCGTCGAGCGCGAGCGCCCATGCGTGGCCATGAAGAGTTGGCAGGAAACAATAATTTCTTGTATATCGCTTCATCACCCGGCAGGGGTGATCGCAGCCCGTTCGTTGTTCGTGCGCTCGTGGTTAGGGCTAGAATTAATTGGCCACTTGAAGTTGGGCGGGTAAAGCGGGAGAGGCTCACATACACACACACACACACATACTGGCCTTCGTTATGTCGACCGTGATCGTGACACGTGTGAAAAAAGATTTTTCAAGACGTGTGTTGAGGGTGTGTTAAGAGCTGTTTGAAAGTATCGTTTTAGCTGCGATTAAGATTATTGATTTACGAGTATGCACGGTAGACAAAATCTCCGCAGCTCCACAGGCAATTGTTGCGTGCCCTAGTGCGTTGACCCATTAACGCTTACGTCGACGTGTTTGTAGCACTTTGAGCCCTTTGGACCACGATCAGCAATGCGTTTCGGCAAAGTGTAGCAGTCCGAGAAGGGGGTAACGGAAATAGAAAATATCACCAAAAAGGAACGAAAAAAATGAAACTTCAAGTCATCCAAAAAATTGGGGACAAGTGACATTAAAAAAAAAGAAACACGTTGTAGGGCACGATCGGAACTGGGTGTTGAATGAGAAATGGAATCACGAAAAAAAGGAGTCAAAAACCTCTTCTAAGCGTGTCAACGTAGCAACTTGTTGATGCATTCGTTGAAATAGACGCTAGAATGAGGATCCCTAAGCAAGAAATTAATTATTTGAAAAACAGTTTAAAAGATTAAACTAATTCTTGTTTAAATTCTAATTTTCTCTACAGGATTGAAAATTGCGTCTCTCTCACAAATGGCACCACCGCCAACCTCAGTTTCGACCACGTCCACATCCGTCGCATCGTCTTCGTCAGGCTCGGCGCCAACGCACAACACCGGAAGCTCCCCAGCGCTCGGTTCCCTGATCCTTTCCAGCACCAGCACCGTCCCAGGAAGCAATGAAGCACCATCGAGCGTGGTTATCGTTGGCGGTGGAGTGTCCGATAGTGAGCCCTCACCGATGGACTGTAAAAGTGACGTTTACGGTGGTGTTGCTGTTGGACATTCGATGCTTGCAAATGGATCCACCGCATCCGCTGGTACCACCTCAGCCAGCGGACAGTTGCATCAGCACACCCTTAACGGTGGCGGAAGCCATCATCCACATCATCATCATGCTCACCTGCAGACGACGACGCATCATCATCCTGGACATCATTCGCATCACGCGCATACGTCCCACCATCTGCACCACCATCATCACAGCAACCATCTTAATCTGGCTGCTCCGTACTGAAACCAGCCTACCGTGACGATCACCATGGGAAACGGTTCGGAAAGGTGAACGCAGACGGCCATCTTGAATTGGCGTTTACAATAGTGAGCGCAGGTGAACGAGAATAAGAGAAAATGGAAGATAGTGAGAGGAGAGAGAGGGAGAGAGAGAGAGAGAGAGAGATAAGTGAGAAATAATGGAAGACATACGAAATGTGAGAGGGGGTAGTGGGAAATAGGCGATGTAAAAAATAAAAATGGCTACACACTTTTATTCGTAGGTGAGTTATTTAAGAAAATATAATGATCTTTAGAGAAACAAGCACTTCTACTTGTTGTGGTTATTAATCTGTATTTTGGGAAGAAAATTTTGCGAAAAAATTACAACAAAGTGTATAGTATGAAATATTTTCTTATTTTATTAGAAAAATATTATTGTTTCTAATAAGTGGCTGAATTTGATTCGACAAAAATGTTAACTAAATCTCTTTGCAACCACATTTTGGAGCGAATGTCCGAATGTTCGTATAACGTTACTGGACATGACAACATGACAAATAAAGTTTTCATTGAGTTGTATGTAAAAAAATCATACTTTAAAGAATATTTGTATAAAAACTTTTTCAATAGTTTGTAAAAACTTTTGTACTTTTGTGTTTCAATTTTCAATAATACAGCTTCGAGACTTAATACTCAAATACCTTAAATGATAATTTTTATCTTAGGTAGTACGCTGATTATTCATTAGTTTGTCGTTAAAAAAAACTGCATTATTTGTAGTATTTAATGCTAATGGTTTTACAATTTGTTGAATATGACAGCAAAGAAGGTTTGTAAAAATGAATTTATTCAAAAATTGAAGCTTTTCACTCAATTTCATCCTTTCAACACGTTTTGGCTGCGTACGTTGAAATGTTTCAGTAAACTATTTCAACCACGGCACTGCGTTTCCACTGTGTGCAGTGAAACGGATTGATGAAAAATTTCAATGTCTTTATAGCAAGCCCCGCAGAAGGTGAGCTTGAAACAGCTTACGAAAGTTTAAATACATTTGGATCTTTTTGAACTTCATAAGTATTTTTGTAAAATTGATAATGAATTTGAAAGTTTGACTATTTTTTAAAATAATTTTTCCATGGCTCATTTATTCATGTTCACCACACTCAAAATGATTCAATCATTCTGAGTGACATCTGTTCGTGACGTGCAAAACGTGTTAATCATCCCGTGGGTGTTTCTTGTTCCATAACCACACATTACGTTCCATTCCCAAACTCTTTTCCTTTATCCGCGTGAGAGACGTGACCGAACGTACCTTAAATGCAATCGAACCGCATAAAACCCGGAACGAAATAGATCGGTCGATAATGGATGGGCAGCAAAAGGTTTGACAAACGTTGTTGGCGAAACAGAAGGATTAAGGATGAACCGTTGCGGTTGCGACGCAGCACGAACCGGATCGGAGTTTCCAATTGGTCATATGGTATGTGTGTGTGTGTGTGTGTGACGTGTGTTTGTGTGTGTGAGCATAGCAATGGTTTATGGGCATTTCCCGCCCAAGTCCGAATTTGGTCTCGGTAGACAGACAATGTGGCTGCTAATCCAGAACGTGGCTCCTGCGCATCCTGTTGCGCGAAGGATAATGAGGCAGGGTAAGAAGGCATTAGGCGGATGTGTGGTAGAGGTAGAGGGAGCGAAATGGTGCAGCAGATTAACGTATTGACTTTGCGGTTTTGGACGTCCGGGACGTCAGTTCGGGACGATTGCAGACCACGTCCGAAACAGGACTTTCCCAGGGGTATTAAAAAGTCGCTTAATGATTGCCATCTAGACGTGCTGGAATATGGTGAACTTGTTCTTTTTTGTGCAGAAATTCGAGCTGATCAGAGCGTATAGAGTTAGTGTAATTTTAGTGAGAAGCAATAAATACAAAACTCAGCATCATACTTTTCTTTACCATCACAATTAATAAGGACTTAGCAAAGGGAAACCTCTGTGTGTGTCTTGTTGCTTAATAATGTCCAGTTGTGAGGCACCATTTCGTTGGGCAATAAATTACCGTCCGAACAACCGCTTCTTCAACAGAGGAAATAACGGAATGGTTGGAAAACTACTGGAACCAATGCTGGTGGGTGCTGTCCGAGAGGTTCGATTTTCACTTCACAACGCTCCATCATGCTGTGCGTATATCTTCAAGCTTCCTTGAGTATGTGTGTTGCCCCAACCGGGCATGAAATTGTATCTTCCGTGAGGGAAGCAATTAATTAGATTTTATTTACACAAAAACAGGTGCAAAGCCCTTCAACGGTAACCAGCAGGAAGAACACGGATAGGTGGGAAAGTACGCGAAAAAGTCGAAGCAATCGAAATAGAAAGAAATACGGCCCAATGTTTCATCGTTTCATGTGGGAAAATAAATGCATATTGTTGAGATTGCAATTGCACTTCAAGCAAGATCATGATGGAGACGAGATCAAGCTTGGGAAAGTGCTCGAAATTGTGGTCGACAAACTTTGCTCTCTCGTACATTGTGAATCCTGTTTTTCTTTTCTCCCTTTTGTTTTTGCTTCACGTACATTACGCACGAGGGATGCATTTTATGGTATCAGTCAATTTTCCCGCAACTTTCCCGCAATTTTCACGAGGCCTACAATGCTCAATAGGCAACATTGTTCTTTTCTCTCTTTCGAACCCTTGTTTTTTAAGACTTTTCTTATTTTCTTTCTCTTTCTCTCCATAGAATAATTTTCCACCCATTCCCATTCCCTCCGTCGTGATCGTGTAATGGAGAGGCAAAATGGGTAAAATGTAATTATTGTTTGGTGAGTATCGAGTTTTTAATCCAAATATTTATCCACCCCAGCCAGCAGCCAGCCCTCCTTCCCCCGGTATAACTCATTCCATTTTCCACCCCCTCAACTCTCCTGGTGGCCAGCAAACAGGTGTATAATTTTCAATTTTATTGTTTTTCCTTGGATATTCGTTTGAATGGGGTGGAGGGCTATCAGCAAAATTGTTGCCAGTGTTCAGCCACCGTCTGTCATACCTAGAAGCCACAGGTCCTCGATCGTTCCGTTCATCCCGTTCCCCATTTTTCAACCCCAAACCGGGCGCGCGCGTGTGTGGGCCAGCTGAATGATAAAAAGCGATAATCATTAAAGAGCGAAAAGCAAAACAAAACAAACCGTTTTCCACGCTTGAAACAGTTCGAGCTGAGAGATGGTTTGTTTTGGGATTTTTTTTTGTGTGTGTTTGTTGTTGGTTGCTATGGTGATAGCAATCCACCGCAACGTGCGGGTCACCCCACTTTTGTGGTTGACAATCATGCAATAGACAATCATGGCATTGATTTTAGATCGCGATGTGCGTATGTGTGCTTCGATTTTATTTTGAAGAAATTTGCTTCCTGGGCTCGGTGGGTTGTTGACATTCCGTCATTTGTGACATTTAGTTAAATTGTTTTGGTGCTATAAACATGCCGTGTTTACATTCCGTTCCGTACAAAAGAGAAGCATTTACAAACCATTCTTTAGAATAATAAATATGTCCAGTAAGTCAGGAAGTGCTACACGTAAAGAAATTAGTCAAGAACCAAGAATCCGAATCGATTCTCACATTCCATCAGTGATCAGTGACTGTCGGTGGGAATGTCAATAGTGCAGCTTCCAAAGGGAGTTCCCGGTGGAAAAAAGGACCTGTCCGGGTGGTGCATTTTTTCGGTGATCATCCTCATCAAACCGCAGGTTAGTAGAACAGCTCCATGGCTTGGAGGAGTTGCTTCAAGTACGCTCTTGAAGAATTCCAACTGACAATATTGACTCATTGCATTTGGAGAGCTACACTAGAGGAACGATCTTTACCGGGAGCAAAACGAGACGATCCTAAGCAAACGAACCATTTTTGAAGGCATGTTGGTCCTCTGATCCTTGTTGAATGAAGTTAAAAGGAAGCAAAAAAAGAAAACTTCGACCCAAAAGAAGAAGGACTCGTTTTGTTTTGGAGTATCACATTTCGCTGCACTCAGTGTGAACGCAAATATTGAACAACAAATGCATTTACCAGCACACCCGATGACAGACCCGATTTGTGAGTAGGCTGTAGGAGTCACTGCAGGCGACAGACTGTCTGGAAGTGATCGTGAAACGTGTTACGCGTCTAGTTTCAGTAGAAAAAGAGAGAGAGAAAAAGAAGGACGACGGTGTTTGGCCTGTCACATAAATTAAGGAAGCAATTTTCCGGATGCCTCGCAGGACTCGCTAATGATCGCTAAGCACCACGAAGCTGAGACTGTGTTTGGCGGTGATATGTAGCTTCCGTTTTTCCCAATCTCGTTGCCGCGCACTATTTTGATTGTCATGCCCGTTTGGATGCGTTAAGATCCGTCAGCGGGATCGTTTTGGGTCGGTTCCTTTTGATGACAGCTGTTTGCTGTATTTTGAGGAACAATTCTTGGGCTATTCGCGTTACATTCCGGTGTTTCACATTGAATCTAAAAAAAAAAATCCACTTCTCCTACCATCCCGCCGCGTAGTTCAGAATCTGGTTAACGGTACCGCTGGCCCCCGGCTTACCCGGTACGATTGCAACAATGTATCGCAGAATGAACCTTCTCCATCCACAATAATGGTAAGGAAAATGAAGGAAAATATTTTCATTGCCCACTGGAAACTGCACCGCGCGTAAGGAATGCCAAAGTACCTGTGGGAATCAGTACAACAACGGACGGTCGAAACCGGCCACCACAGCTCGGAATTAGAAATTAGTGTGGGAAAATATTTCCCATCCCCGCCAGCCAGCTAAAGAGTCGTTGATTTTTGATTGTTCAGCCCTATCAAGAGCTACTTTTGCTGTGAAGGGGAGGAGCGGGAGTTTGGCTGAGGTCCATATCCCATCCCGTCTGACCGTCCGGACGCTTGTTTGAGACGCTCATGATCACGATCATCTGATCATGATCTTCAGATGCTTTCAGAGCTTAAAGTACGCTACGCGTACGATACGAAGCTGAGATTGCGAAGGCCTGAGCACAATCGCTGGGAATCGCTTAGCCGCGAGAGACACTCGTATTGCGTTCTCTTTCGTTGGCCGCAGCTTTTCGGCTCCATTCATCAACGTCGTTGAGTGAATTGATCGTCATCCGAAGCAGTTGGTCAGTTGGGAGGCGTTGGGAGCCGGAAGTCTGGGAGACATATTGTGTGATTTAGAAAAGAACGCAAAAAGAGCAACTATGTTAAGTAAGTTCTCACTGAGAGCTCAATATGGTAATTGTTTCCTGGACTTTTTTTTGTTGTTGTTGTTGATGCGATCGTTGGAAACTCTACCCAACACCCAACCGTCCCATCATCGTCGTCGCTTAATGGCGTTCCGAGCAGGAGAACCCTTTGATGTTGGTTAGTTGGTTGACTGCCATTCCCGTCCTTTGATGGCGCTTGGATGAAGGGCAAAATGCATCAAACGATGCGTTACCGAGCAGCAGCAAAAACAATTTTTGTTTGCAACGGGCCCCACCCCCGGGTGAAGGTGATGAAAAATGTGCCAAACTACCAAATGAGCTGTGAGTGAGCAAAACTGCAGCCACAGTGTTGCACCGAGGTGCATCCGAGTGAGTCCTCGGGGCCCTTGTTTTAACCTCAATCAAGCAACGGGCTGGGGTGTATTTATTCCTCTGAAGTGCCGTGGAGTGCAAGCAAAACGGACGACCGGCGATGGTAGTGTAACAGAAATCTGCACCCGGCCGAGAAACGATCGCCCCGTCCATTGATCCTCGACTCGGGCGAGGAACTGGAGAAGGGGGTTGGGAAAAAACGGGAGCTTTGGGTGGGTGGGTTGTTTACCGATTGCATTGTATAATAATTTTGTAAACACTGGACTGGACTTGCCGAGCTAAACGCTGTAAACAGCAGCAACTTGCTGCTCCAGTGACCGCGGTGCGGTGTGTGTGCCGTGGACGATCGTTCGCTCTTTATCCCCGAAAAATCAACCCGACTCACGCACGTGTTGGACGATATGTGTGTGTGTGTGTGTTTTCAACTATTTCATCCCTGTTGCAATTAATAGCAGCTTTGTTTCTCCTATCCGTTAGTGTTTTGCTGGAGCGATGGAGAGTTGCGTTAGTTATTATTATTTTGACATGATACTTTTGCACGTAAAGATTCGAATACGATGTGTGGAACTGAGGGCCAGGAATGGTGATGCTGTAATGCTGTGCGGTGTCGTAAAGCGTTTGATGTCTCAATGATTTGCAGATGGTAAAAGAAGGTTGTAAAGGATGAAATTATACGCTTTGTGACGGTGTGCCGCATGGGCCACAAAGTAAATAGGACGGCATGTAATAAAGACTGCTCAAGTTGAGATGTAGTTGGAAGAAGTGGGGTAGAGCTTGCTTTAGTAGCTGTAGCACTATTTTGGTAGTGGATAGAGCAATATAAAAATTCTTCTTCAATTGCTTAGCTTACTTTTCGCTTACATGATCGATGATTATGGTTTTTTTTAAGGATCTTGGAGATCAAATTTATTGGATCAACAGAATCTTCGATTATGGTTCACCCAGACATGTCTGTGGGCGTACATTGCGAAGATCGGTGATCTTCAGTACAATACTGATCCCTCAGATATTGTATTTCTCCAAGAAAGGATTTCTAAAGGCAGGAAGTACATGCCTTAAGGAAGTTCATGTGGACGGAAACAAATTAGAAATCAACAGAACGTTCCTTTTCTCACTTCTTCTCCACCTCGATCGCTCGTTTAACATTCTCTCATACGATGACGCAATCAAACTTTGATTGTACACAACAGTGTTAATTAAATTGGCGATAAATTGGAGGATTACAGATTGAAATATTCTTGTTCTTGGCTTAATCGCCGGCCATCAAAATGGCTTACTAAACTTGCCGATACCACGTAGTTGGTTAGTCAGTCCTCACTACGTGGGGGACGGACCGGTTGGGATTTGAACCCCGGTTCTGCCGTTTGAAGATATTCTTGATTAGATTTGGATGTTTCAATGTGTATCAGTATTCCTGATGCCTTTGACGATGCAATTAGTCACGAAGCTGATTTTGCTCAGCAGAATCTGCTTAAGATCTGCTATTTAGAAATTGATGATCACGACTGACAGTTCTAACCATTCTTGCACGTGGTTCAGCTGAGCTAAAGATGCGAAAAAATAACGTCAGTTCTTAAGCTTCCCTTTGCACTTTATGGCCTAGTAGCCCTTGCAGGCGGTTAAGATTTGACACTTTTATAGCTTATCTTGTGTGTATGTCCAGCAAAAAGAAAATTTGAAGAATATTATAGCATCTATTTGCTTCTAATTCTATGATAGCTGCAAGCAAACCGATCCAAACACACCACAGTAAGCAACTGCAAAAGTGACTCATATGAGATGTATAACTGGATGAAAAATCTTTAAAAATCTTTAAAGTAAGCCGTGCGATTGACGTTCTAATCTTGACTTTTTTACACGCATCGTGCTCATCCGTACAGGAACACTTTTCCAACTGACCCGTACACGTTTCGGAGCGCGCTTGGAGTGTGTGTTCCATACTTTTTTTTGCCACGCCGCAGGAGACAACCAGAAAGACAAACAGCCGCGATGATGATGATCCTTAGCACGTCCGTCCATCTCGCACGCTCAAAGAACCATCCGAGGGCGTGCATTAAGGAGGCTTTTTTTTTACTTCGCTTCCCAAAAACGGTTCCACACCAACGAGCAAGAATTTAGCGGCTTTGTATGCAAACAAGATAGTCTCTTCCGGCGTGCCGAAGGCCAACCGAAGGCAAAAAGGACGAAACACGTGTTCCGGATTAGGCAGCGCAACGCGGATGGTACCGATGCGGAACAGTTTTGGCAAACGAAGCCATCGGCCGGGGCGAGTCCTTCACCCGTATCCCGGAAACAAAGTGTCGATTTTCCTTCCCCTTTGCTCGCTCACTCCCTCTCTCATCATTTCCAATCGGATGGAATTTTTAACTCAACCATCCAACCCCGATGCGTGACGACGCTAATCGATAGCGCGTGTAACCGCCCGTTAGCGGATAATTAGCTGAACGCATTCCCGGGTAACGAGGTGTTGATAGAGACAAATGGGCACTCGGGGGCGTAGTATGGTGATAGAGAAGAGGTGAGTTTTAAAAATTTATCACCCACTTCAACTTTTTTCCACCCGATTGTACATCAAAATACATTTTGTGTAGGGCATGAGAAGGGTAGAATGAATTTTAATTTCGAAATTAATAAGACTAATAATGACTTGTGAAAGCTTAAAGTTGGTGTACCTCACAATATCTGTCGTGGTTTTAAAGAATAGTCATGAAAAAAAGGTTTATTTGTTTACTTTGCCAAGAAATGTTTCCCTCAAACATTTGCCAAAAGATAGCAAAGAAGGAAGTGAAAAGCCTTCTCCTATTTTGATGTCTCACTGTCAAACGCGTCCCGTTCCCTTGGCACAGTCAAAAGAGCACGTATTTAAATGATTTGGATGGAATTATTTACCAGGATTAGAGCCCAGCTCGTACTCCCAGCGTACAGCAAAATCCCACACTCGGGATGATCAGGTGTGAATGCGTACGTGAGAAAACTATTCAGCCAACAACTCCGATCGTCCGTCATGCGATCCTCAGCTTAAGCAGGGAAACCTTTAGAGCGCATATATTGTTTGGTAATCACTCGCCCAAGCAAAGTGTGACACCATACCAGCGCCGGCACACAGTGCTGTGCCTTGCTGTGGTGCCAAAACTGATTTGTCATCTCCGGGGATACGGTGCTCGGTTTGCGGGAATTCGTTTTCCAATGGTACAACGAATAAATATGGCTTTTGTGTGGCTGTGTTATAGTCAGCTGACAGGTTGATTGATAGGATTGGCGTACGTGGCGAGGTTACATTGTTAAACGGTACGGAAGCTCTATATTTAAGGAATTCGTTTACCCCTCTTTACTGGGTGCGTAATTGGATTGGAGTAGAAAATTAAAATCAATGTCTTATTAAATGTGATAAAGAGAGTATTACGTTGATGGAATACGGCTGTATTATTAGAAAAATCAAGCTCTGTAAAATATCCGCAGAGTCTAGACATGAATGAATACTAATGTCCAGAGCCTTGCGAGAACTTCGTTGGTGTTCCTGTGTGTGACCAAGTGCTATCATCTATTGCTCTCCAACGCACCCTATATACTGCCAATAAATTGTTCCATTCATGAAGAAGCACTCCTAGAGCACCCCATTCAGCCCACTAGAGGAAGTTGCATCGATGCAGCCCAAATGTCTAGGTTGAGTTCGTCTTTTTCTGTTGTTGTAGTGTGGGTCACCTTCGTTAGTGCAATACGTTCGTTGGGGAAATTATGAATCCTCAACATCCCTAGGGATCCTCTAAGGGTCCCTTGGTCGAGTGGGTTGTTGAGCGTTTCTTTTCCTCGTCGCATCATCTCCCGAACCAAACCGATCACGATCGTACAATGAGATGCATCTTACTGCACGCATTCGCCGTTCCCCCTAGTGACCAAAGCGTGTACTGTTTCCTTCAGGATGTCCTTCGTGATCTTCTTGACTGGCCAGAGGTTTTTTTTTTGCATAATCTTCACACCACCAGCCCGGGAACCTCTCGGAATCTTCTCAAGCGTTTTTTTTTAAGGTACGGTCTCGTTTCGGGGCAACTGTGCCGCGCGAGAGCCTGCGTTAGGGTATCGTTGAGGGCTCTCTTAAATTTGATATTTATTGTTAACTTATATTCCTCTTACGCTGAATCAGGAATTTCCTTTGCGAGATTCTTTCGCTCGTTCGCTGAGACAGACGGAGAGGAGAATGGTTGAAAATTTTGTCGATTCATTGCTCGAGCTGGAAGGGATTGGATGGATTTGTTTGCATTCTTAGCTCCGGAGTGTTCGGTGTGTGTCCGTGTCATTTGCGTCCAGGGCACGATCGTCGATCGCCTTCCGTGGCATGAATGTCTCCAGTCTCCGTTCCACTGAAGTGGGTATCTCATTTCTATGCTTCGAGTTTGAAGTTGCGAGCGAGCACTGCTCATTTCGCTGTCCTGGCAGGTGGCACTGGCAGGCAATTGAGGGGATTCCTTTACCGTTGAGTAGTGAGAGTTGCGTTTGAAAGCGATCAAAATGAGTCTAAAAGCTAGAAGATGTCGGAAAGCTGTCAGAAAATCGTGAAACGATTCATCACTTCTAATGACTTGGAGACAGATAAATATCTGGGACGCTGTTGAATGTGATGTGACCGCTCCAACCGCATACCGGGAAGCAGCGCGTTGAAAAGTGCTGGCAGTAGAATTAATTGTTCCCCCGTACAGATAGTGCAAACAGCATTTAATGAGACAAAACTGTGACATTATATGGCACGCGTGCCTCATAGTATATACCATGGAACTCGCCATCTCGCACCTGTTCGTATTTGTTTGCAGCCGTTTGACATTTTGACAGCCGTCGGTGACCATCGTCCTACGCAAAATTGTGGAGATTTTTATGAACTTTTCGTTCAATTCGTTCCGGAACGCTGTTCAGCAGTGGGTTCTCACTCAAACCCCGTGAAGTGTAGGGTAAGGAGACCCATCGAGAAATAGATGAGTCTCGTTAAGCCTTCGCTCCTCTCCAGTCGCGCGATGAAGAGTTCAAGTGGCTTAAGTAGTGCTCAGTATGCTAGGCTCTACCAGCGCAGATAGATTTCGCAGCTGCCGCTAACCTCTTTGCAGCGGGTCATTTTGCCACCAGATGGAGTCGTGACAGACAATCTCAGTACGTGCATAGGGAATCGGTTTTTGTGACACGAAACCACGATAGAAAAAGATTGCTGGACGAAGCACACACAAGAAACACCGGGCATGGGATCATTCAACGTGTGAAGATGATGCGAGAGACCACAGACTAAAAATGAATTTTCAAAAAAAAACCTTCCCCAAAAACTTCATTGACAGCTCTCTTCAGACGGGGTAGTTGTTCGAAAGCCAATCAATGAATGAGATAGTAGTACGTGAGCGGAAGTGCGTTTGTTATTTTCTCGAGAATTTCTGTCAAGAACTGGTTTAGTTTATAAATTTCGTCCCACTCAAAACGGGCCCCCGAAACAACCACGACCAAGCAGCACCTTCAACTTCATAAAATCGTAGTACTACTACTACACACTGTCATGCTTACCCGTTTGAAGTTTGTGGAGCTCCATTCATAGCTAGAGCCCCGGCTGGAGCTTCCTCATCTTCACCAGCCGTGATTGCGCCCAGGTGCAGGGGGAAGGAGAAGGATGGAGTCTCGGTTTTTTCGGTGGAGGTTGAAACGGGTTGAAGAGGTCGTTTATGACTTCAAATGAATTTTGCTTCAATACACGCGTGCCGCCCGGGGAACGACCGTTTTCCCTTTTGCGGACGCAATGTTTATCATAAAATCGAGACGAGCAAAAGATGAACCTGACGATGAGGATGATGATTACGAGGCTGATGATCATGATGATGATGGGTGAAGAAATGGAGCTGAAAAGTACTACCAATCACCGATGGGTGGGGAAAGCAGGAGAGAATGTTTTTCTTACATGTGACTCTTTTTTCTCAAAGCTCCCGCGTACCGCGTACCGTGTACTACCTTGCCCAAGAGTTTCTTGCCTGCGTTGGAAGGTAATCAAACAACTTCTTACGGCTCGATACAGTAGAAACCGATACGGCACGGACGTTTCTCACTAAAGGTTAAGGTGGTATGGTTTCCGCGTGCCTTTTTTTTACGATGTACACACAGGCAGCAATAGTGGCAGCAGCAGCAGCAGCACCAGATCGGTCATTTCCACTTCAAAGCAAGTCATTTCCATTGGGCGATCGCTGCTGGAGAATGGAGCGTGAACCTTAGCGTGTGGGGTGCTATATTTCAAGGAAAAAGAATGAAGATTTCATTCATTTGCTTCATTGTTGAGGAAGACGAGAATGAGGGTGGCTTACTTGAGAACAGGTAGTTGCTGCGTTGTGAACAGAAGAGAAGACCTGAAGATATTGTTTGAAATATTCCCGCGTTCCACGGGTAACGCGAACTGCACAATACTGGAAAATACTATTTTCACTGTCATCACAGCAAAGGGAAACGTCAGACGCATTTCCTTTTGCAGTGCCTTCTATGATTGTTTTCCCCCAAACAACAATTCCGGAACAATATCGTCTGGCAGTTCGGAAGGTCTCGCTCGTTCTCCCGCTCGGCCGTTGCCGTTGCGGGAGAAGGTTGGGTATAATTAAACCCTGGAATCACTTTTTCACACCTTTTCAGCTTCCGATGGGAGCAGCAGCAACAACAACAGCCGATGATAGCGCACACGTTCTCGTCCACGTGTGATTCCCCCTGGGGCGGCCCGAGGACATGGGAATAAATTTTCCGATTCCGTACGTCCAACGGTGCCTCGGGGCATTTCTTCAACGGGAGTTTGAGAGGGGTGGGTTGGGGGTGATGGGGAATGCGGTCGCGTGCTGGCCAGTTTTCAAAAGGTACGACGAATCCTCGAGGCGCATGATGGCATCCAAACCACACATCTACCCAAATCTTCCGTATGCGTGCGAATGGAGACGGCTTTATTGATGGATGAATGGGGCCCGCGGCAATGCGATAAGTGTTGCGGTTGCAATTGAAAATAACGCGACCGGGGCAAGTTCCCGCCGTACAGGGCACCCATCACCCGAAGGCTAGACAACCCACACGCGCGTTTGTTGAGGTAAGGCAAGCGAGAAATTAGCTATTTATATGCGGCATAATCAAGCGTTTGTGCTGTGCGGCCAGGCAGAAGACGGAAGCCGCATTTGTTGTGATAGCAAGCGCGAGTCCAACTCCATCTCAGCGGCTGCTTGAAGATCTTTACCCACTGTGAAGGAGAAGGATTTTCGAAACCAACCGGGAACATTATCCACCTGCGATACCCTGGACATTCACACGGCACACGGAGCTAACGCGGAGCAGTCTGGAATGCGTTAACTGCTGAACGGGTGACATTTCGTTTGGGGTCGCCAACGAGCGACAGATGGCAAACACGGTGAAGAAGCACGGGAACGTAACATTGAAGCAGCTACAGCTATTGGGAAAGGAAGCTGCTGATGTGTCTTAATCCTTCGCTTTTAGGTGTGTCTTTCGGGGGCAAGAGGTCGCACACGGTGTGACACTCGGCTGTGACGTGCTGGATGAGGACGTCCATAAATCTAACGAGCCGGTCCGTACCACACCTATGCGTGTTACAGTGCAGAGAAGCCGCAACTTGACAGGGTGGAAGGAAATTCGATAATTCTACATAATGTCCCGACAATGTCACGTGTGCAGAGAAGACCTAGTTCTACTGCAACTCTTGTCGTTTTGTCCATTAAGCGTAAATGATTTCAAACAGCATCTCTCTACTACAATTCCAATCGACTCTCAGCGTGAACACGTACAGCTCCAGGCGATCTTCACTGTAAACCCTCGCAAAGCGTACGATCAGCGCAGTAGTATGTACCACGCTGCGTGAGGAGATCATTCGATTGCGGGTGTTGATCTCGGCACCATTCGCTTGACAGCTCATTAAATCCACCGTCACGCGGTTGCATGCCCGTTTTTCCTCGTTGTGCGCTACGGGTGGGGGGAATACAGATTGGGACGGCGCCTCGGCGCCGGAGTTTCCTGCTGTGGAAGTCCCCCAACGAAGGGAGAGAGAGAGAGAGAGAGACGGGGAACGGAACAAAAAAAGATCCCGGGTGCTAACGGGTGCATTTCACGCCATGCAATTGCGTGTGTTGCGATGAGTTGTGCTGGAAAAATGTGCTTCGGGCGCAGCAGTAATGCCCATTTGTCACCGTGGATGATGGCAGCTTGTTGGACATGCCGCACGCTGACAGACCGCTTAAGTCGTCGTACTGGATTAGAGTGTGGATAGGATCGAAAGCCGAAAGAATCCTGCGATCATGTTCTTGCGGAGAATAATTTGAATTTGATGGTTGGATGGTGTGTGTGTGTGTGTTGAGTATAAATTAAATTTAATGTCGCCTTAATGTCGACAAAACACGCCACAAAAGTGTGGATCGGTACGATCAGTTGGGAAAGGATGATTGTTGTTGCAATGTTGCGGCACAATAAAAAGAAAAATCAATTTCATTTTTCATTGGAAGTTTAATACGATCAATAGAGCAATCAAACTCTTCACGCTTGCCTATTGTTTTGAGCCGTTTTGTTGTTCCTTAAACCGATCAAAATGACTATTACCTCGCTAGTTAGAGAGAAATAAAAATAAATACACACGCGCCATGTTTACGAGTTTCTAATATTTTCCCAAATTTTCACCTAACAGACCAATAATGACCCGACCGAATGTTTTGCTTTTCCTACTTTGAAGACCAGTTCCAACACGGGTGAAGAAACTAATCGAACCAATTATTACTTTATGGCGATGATGACTGCCGACGAACGACTGCCGACCAAAACCTGTGTGGCACCAACAAATACAAACACGGTGGAGCCCTCTCTTTAAAGTACCTCGCACATGGTTTCGGGGGGATTTGTGCGTGTGTGTGTGTGTGTGCGCACTAAAGGGCACAATCGCCAAGTGGCCAGGTTCGGTTTACTACCAACCAGCATATCTCCAAGCTTCTCGAATGTCTTTTTGCGTATCCTTTTGCCCTTCCACCAGCTTTGCCACCGCAGATTCCGTAGACGCACCCGAAACCACGCTTGTTAAACTGTTTTCAAACACAACAATAACAGCGGGAGCAGCAGAAGCGGCCAAACCATTGTTTGTCTATTTACATTTTTCTTCTCACTTCTCATTCGCGTTGTTTTTTATCACAACAGACACTATTTCAGAGCTCATTTTTGGACGGGAAGGGATGGCAACTCTGTGGGTGGGATCGGTGGTAAATGCTCAAAAGGAAAGTTTTGCGTATTTTATAGACACACACACACGCACACAAGCACGTACGCGCGTGTAACGTTGGCACGAGATCACCTCAAACCGTTGTTATTGTTTCTGGTCTGAGAAGAAACATCAAGGAAGGATTAAGGGCGAGAGTAGTGAAGCGGAGTGGAGAGGTGGGAAGTAGGGGACCTTGTTAAAAAGCAATTTTTCTTTCATCATGATCGAGCTACTGATGAGCTAGCTACCGAGCCATTATGGGGCGTGAGCTTAGGTGTGGGATGTGACTAAATGACAAATTATCGCACAATTATAGCGAAGGATTTCTTCTTTTTTTAGTACATCTCGGCATCCATCAGTCTCTTCGATCGACTGTTGTTCGTTTTGAATGAAAATGGACATGGACAGCTTCATTTCAGACATGGGGGGCAGGTTTTGTAGGAAAATGGCCATCTTGTTGAGCATAAAAGCTCTATATATCAAACGACAAAACCTAAGGACCTTAAGGACTCTGTCTCCTGTCTATAGGAATCTACCTCGTCTCTGTCTCTGTCTATAGGAATCTGTCTCCTCAAAGTGGTAGTACGGACAACATCTTGATAGATCTTCTTCTTGGCGTAACGACCTCTAAAGGACATGCCCGGCCATCGAAATGGCTTTCTAAGACTGTCGATACCACGTAGTTGGTTAGTCAGACTTCACCACGGGGGGACGGTCCGGATGGGAATTGAACCCCGGTCCTGCCGTTTGAAGACCGGTGCCGCTGTCGCCTACACCACTGGGCCGCCCCATAGATCTAATGGTTAGATCTCGATAGATCTAACCATCGATTGATGTCTCTGTGTAAAATGTAATGGACACATAGCTTAACCGTTAGAACACAAGAACATCGAATGATCGTACAATTTTGTATGCGAAGTTGATAGAAGTCCAATGCGATAATAAGGCTGGACATTGCTCTAGCATTGATTTACATTCCATTGTACAATCCCTCAACCGTTCCAGTTTTTCACTGCTTAAAGACCATTCTCGCGGATGAAGTGTGCTAAAAAGCATAATTACATCCTTCCCTACGATCTGCATGTTTTGTTACCAGCACGTCAAAGACAACAACCGTAAAAAGCGTGGCGGCACCGCCGGGACACATAGAAAAACAAAATCAGTAAAGCAAAAGCAAAAGCAAAATCTCACCACTTTTGCATTCGAGTTCCTTTGGCTTTCAGTTTTTGGCGTTGGACAGGCCCACTCCTTCCACACTCCTTCTGCCATCCACGGGTCACGCAGCACGGGTCCACATACCGGCTGAGGAGGTCTCAAGTGAAGCGGGCACCGCTTCTAGCTGGGCGATAAATATTGGTGTTCATTATTTTATATTTTCACTTCAAATATTTACTATTGACATTGTAAGTGAGCAACCACAACAAGCACACGCGGCACACCCGGCAGGTTAGAGTGAGCGCGCGCGCACACGAAAGAGATTCCGTAACGGGAGGAAGAGCTGGTAGACCGCGAACGGCCAAAAACACGTCACGGATCAGGTGGCGGTTTTGCACAAATACCACGTGCACCACCCTCCCTGGCCACACATGGTTTGGCCATCTTTTACATACCGAGTTTTAAGCTTCCCTGACATAGTACCGGGAAAGCCGATCATATTACGGAACAACGATTTGTTGGAACGCGTGGAATGTGTGAGCGTAGAAAGTAAAGAAGCTAAAAAAAAAAAAAATGGCTACATGTCGAGCGATATTTGGTAAGAAAACACCGGCGCTTCAGTTCATTTCGCGTGCCCGTGGCTCGGTGTTCAGTTTGAATGCGATGGACCGCTCGGACCGCGCGTTACAAAGTGTTTTCGATCGTCCAGCAGCATCCGTTCGGGGCGGATTTTCCGTCGCCATCAATCGGCCATCAATCGGGCGGAAGGGTGCGCGCAAAACTGATTCCGCGGGACGTTTGAATGGTTTTGGACAGTGTGAGGCGGTAGCCGGCATGGTTCTGACACATAAAAAAGGGCCGACTTACCGAACCGTTCCCGATAGTGATATGTTTCGGCTGGACACGGGCACGGTTTACGCCGATCGGACGTTTGATCATCCGATCGGATCCGATTTTTAAAGGGTGAGAATGTAATGTTTCATGTTGAGCTCGTCGTTGCTGAATCGCATCTTTGTGGAAATAATTAGACAAACCGTTGTCCCAACACACACGTGGTAAACGTTTGGATCGAGGTTGGGAAAGATTCTTTACTTTTGGTTCACTGCAAGATTCACTCACACACGTTGGGCGTGTGGAAGTTTAGCTATTTCGATCGTAATTATTGAATGCCATCGCCAATGACTGTCGACCGTCCGTGGCCCGGTATTTGTGCGTAAATTATGAATATTTAATTCTGTAACGATTTGTTATTGTAACCGCTAGCGTTTCAGCCTGATGTGTAGAACGAGCGACGAAGCCGGGTCCCAGTTCCCAGGGTGTGCGCACGTTGCATGCGGTGGCGCACAAGCGAGGAATGGGAAACGGTGGTAAAAACCCCAGGCAAGGAGCAACCCAGACGACGACCGCATTGCAGCTAACATCTGATCGTCATCAAATCGTTTTATGTTCGGATAATGTGTGTGCACTCCAAGTCTGTGGGGGGAGCCCCACTGTGGGATGAAGAGCGCAGAAATTCTTAATGTTGGAATCAGTATTGGAATCATGCTTCTTTGCTCGGCTGATGACGATGTGGATGTCCATATTTGACAAGTTTACGTTAAAATATTTATAAAATGGTCGATAGTAGCGTTTCTGGTTGCGCTTGACGGTGGATTGTGCATGTGTGTCTGTCCCCCTTTTTTCCCAACCAATTTTCCTTGACTCACGCATCGAACACAGCTTACCTAAATCCGTCGGCTCCGCCATCCCGTTCATGTTTGTGTAGGATTTATCAATTGAATAAATTATAACGAAATCTCTCTCGCTCTCTCTCTGGTACGGGGCAAATGGTGCAGATATTAAGATGCGTCTTTAGCAACGTAAACAACGGTTCGTTCGCTCTGTAGCTGTGCGTTTCACCTGCGTTTCAACGTCTGGCAACCGCAGTTTTCCGTAACCTGCCCGGGCCTGTATGGTCCAACCCGTTTTTAGCAAGAATCGAGAGCGGTTGGTTGTTTATGGGGCGAGAAGAATGGGTCCCAGGGACCTCCGTTTTGATCCGGTGGGGTGGCTTGCGATGTCATGCATCCCGCCCCCAAACCATCAACCTTGGCCCACCGCAAGCTATCGGTGGGCTCGTTCGGGACCTCAGCAACCTCCCTCCGGTCCGCTAAAGAGGCCCGAAAGAAGAGGGTGTTGGGGAATTGGGATTTTCTATTTTGGATTCTGTTTTCTTAAGAGCCAAGAATCATGCCGTGCTGTGGAAGTACAAGAGTGCGAGGGAAAGCAATTTAATAAAATCTTCACCGCACTCCACCCCGGTAGTATAGCAGTAGCAGCAACCGAGATGATCTGTGCTCGCTGCTAACGATCGTGCATTGGCTGGGAAAGTGTATGATTGATGACCAAGGCAGCATTGGGATGAGTGTGAAGCTCTGGCCAATATGTACATAATTTCATGCTACACTTGAGCCGACACGAACTGAATGGAGCAGCTTGATTGAAAATGCATAAATTTATCGAACCCGAGCTGTCCCGAGTCATTAAGCACGGGGTCCTGGGTACTTAGGGGTAAAGATGTTGTGTGACGGCGAACCCCGGGGCCCATGATATCCTGCGCCATCCCCTCATGCCTACCTGACATGTCGGTGGTACTCGTCCGTGTGAGAGATTCGTTTTGTTGGGACAACTTGGCAACTGGAAAACTAATGCTAAAGAGCACTGGAACTGGAAGAAGCGGAAACAATTTTGGTCGAATTAAATGTAGCTTAAAGTGATCTGATGAAGGGCAACTTATAGCAATCGGGTACTTTTTTTTAATCCGTCCACCACTCGTGGCTCTGTTTGGCAATCGCCTGCAAGGATTTCTGCAGCAATATGTTTCTGATGATAAATTTGTCCCCCGCCCGCCGAACGTTATGTTTCACACCGACAATGTGTTTATGCAAATGCGGTGAGCAGTTTCCCACCGCCGTACGCCCGCATCCGTCCATCCGCTTCCCATTCCAGCGCGTTTGGCGGAACGAAATCCACTTATCAGGACCGAACCCGCCCAAAAACATCCGGTAGCGGCTGGTTTTGCGGCATTATTAGGTCGCTTTTGTGTCCGCTCGGTCGCGGCAATCTTTCACCGCTGGCACGTGGTTGATTGTGGGGTTGATTTTCACAGCCGGCCGCATGATGAGTTTTCCCGATTACCCGCGAGATCCACGGTGACAATCGTGCCCGTGCTTCAATTTCGATTTATAATTACTTTTCGGGGATCAATTTGGAACGTATAAAAACCACCTTCGGCATCGGCCGGTTGGTGTCTTCGGTGTTGGGGTTGGATGTAGCAGTGTTGTATGGAGGAGAATATATTTTTTGGCAGCGGAAGTCCTTTCCTGGCGCCCCCTTTTCTGCCACGGTACATGGCGGCGTACTGCCGTGCCGTGCGATACACAACATTTCCATTTCAATCAAAGTGTGCCACGGTACGGATGTGTGCGCTCAAGCGATGACAAATTTATTCACGCAACAGTTTGTTCTATTTTTTTTTAGCGCTTTTCTCCACTGCACTGCCTGAAAGCAGATAGAAAGTAAGTTTAAATGAAAGAAAGAACCCAACATGGGCGATTCACCAATTCCCAAGTGCTGGCCGATGTTGGAGGCGCTCCGATAAGAGACTCTACATAAATTAAACGGATGGAATTTAATTTGCAGTTTGTCGCACACACAAATCACACACACACATTGAGCAGGATTTTCAATTTGAATATGAATGAGCAGTGAACTGTGTGGCGGGCCGTGTGCTTAGTTTTGTTGGACCAATGCATAGGCGGGCTGCGGGTGGATCTGTTCGAGCGAGAGGTTGGAACGAAGCAGTCAAGATAAAGACAACGATTTGACGATCCTTTCCAACAATGTTACATCGAATGTAATCAATTTCGTAAACGTTAAAGTTACACTGTTTTACTTCCTTTTGCTGATCCCACAATTAACATGAAAAACGTCACGAGATCCAGATCCATTCAGTTGCATTCTATTGCGTGCGGTTACATGCCCAATATTCTACACGCTGCGGGGTCTCTCCATCCTGCAAAATCTAGGAACCTTGGTTGCAATTCACGACCTGATACAGTTATTGAGTAGAGATTTTCCTCCAGCTTCACCGGATCAGTTAAATCCCATTTTTATTCGTCTCTCTGTCACTTTCTCTGTCCCTTTCTCACCCTCCTCCCGTACCGGAGCAGCACACGAACCTCTCGAGCTCGATACGGGATGGCCCGAGGTACCGGAGGCCTTAACAGCCGGGAAGGAAACGGCTTGCAGGGATCGCATACGCTACGCCATATAATCCTTTGTTTGTTCAGATTTTGTTGCAACCGCATGTGTCAGCCCGAGGATCAAATGAGCAACAATGCACGGATTTCGGCGCATTGCAGCGAGTAATTGAGATTCCGGGAGCCTTTGTGGGCATATGTTTTATCAGGCTCGGCTGGTGTGTTGAACGGAAGATAGGACAGAAGCGGCTGAAGCAGAAGGATCGATTGTAATAACACCACCCATCTTTGCTTCTTGATCACACCAGAAATGGCAGTAATGCGTATGTAATGTAAGGTTTTGCTGATAGTGGTAAAATTGTAAAAGGGATTATTTTCCCAACAACAAAACCGATCATCTTGATGGTTGTGTCTACGAATGTTGGATGATTGTATCGGGCGTTGGGAGGCGAGTATAATCAAAATCTTCTAAGTTTCTTTCTTTTTATGTTCGTATCAGAAATATAGCTATCACACAACGGATTGTAGCCGTTGCATTGTCCAACAGCTGACTTCTGTAGGGATCTTTATCAACGTGTCATTTAATCCTTGGAGGATTCTTCAGCCTTATGCAAGCAGCTGCACTGTTTCTTTCTCTCACATATGGTCACCCTTTCCATAATTTCGCTTGCAAATTCATTCACCATTTGCTCTGTTTCACCAACCGGAACGTTAAGTAAAGCGTTAAGTTATGTTCGGTCTCTCTAATCTCGGAAATCGGTCGTAACAATGCATTTCTCGGTCACTTTCAATTTGTTTTTCAACATCATAATCAACGTCTATTTCTCCATTTACTACAGCTCCTAAGTTAAGCGACCAAAAATTGAGGTTAGCAGTGAGTACCCGTACCAACAGGTCCTAAAATTTTTCCAATGGTTCCCGTGGTAAACGTTGTGTCAACTATTTACCGTTCTGTTGCCTGAAGATGAGAACAAGCGAGAGTCGTTGAAGAAAGTAGCCACCTACAAGGTCTGGTTTGCTCTGAATTCATGAGTGATGAAGGAACGCCATGCGTGCACGATGATGGGGGCTACTCCAAATATTCTTTTGTTCTCTTGTCGTCGGCCCATGGCCTGCTGTATACAACACAGTTGACAGGTCGACTGTCGCACAGGTTAGCACGGCGAGTTAAGGAGTTGATGAATATACGATGAGAAGGTACTTTGAAGATACTTAGAAGATACTTAGAAGATTGGTAGGCGACAGCGGCGTCGGTCTTCAAATGGCAGGACCGGGTAGTGAGGACTGCCAATCCAACTGCGTCCCGCCTACACAAGAATGTTTCAAGAAGGAGTAGCTAATGAAAATTAAAAAAAAAAAATCAAAAATGGATGTTTTTGGTAAGGAAGAGATTCTAAATGTTGCGTAATCTACTACTATTCGATGTCGCTGCTGGAATTCGCCCATCTCACCTGCACTCTATGGCCACTAATCCGGTTCCCTTCGCTGATGGACGGCCTGCGAAAGGAAGTCAATCTAATGAGCCGCTGCGTCCCAAATCCCAGCCTGCCACTAAAGCAAATCTCGAACATATGTTTAAGATACAACATGCTTGACATTGTCAAAACAGCGAATAAAAAAAAAACTATCCATTTGTCACCGTTTCCTCGGTACATGGCGCGGAAAAGCGACGACGACTACTCCACTATGTAACACGCATCATCAGCCTCAACGTACATAATAACGACACACACATACTGGCTTTGAGTGATGTGTCCCGACGGTCGCAGACGTGCGAGATCATTTGTCTTTCCTACTGCCGGCGACCGCCAGCGTGGCTTCGTTCGATGGATGTGTGGAAAGTCGTCGCTCAAGAAATCCCCTTGAGAATCTCGAGACTTCATCCACTAGTAGAGATTAGCGTTGGCGGGAGGGCGTTCCCGGATGGAAATTGTTGTTTTTCTTACTTACCAGACAGACCTCATACGAATGCTCGCAACAACCGAACATCTATTGTTTCATGCACGGTTGCTTGCGTGCGCGTGATGGAAACCTCTTTTCTCCCCAAACCTGCGCCATTAGGAGCCTAATGCGTTATGAGTTATAATATTCATGAGGAAAACTCAATTCTCTGAACATGATGGCGCTGGGTCGACTAACGACCAATTTACGCATTTAATGAATGTTTGCGAGCATGGGACGGGAAAGCTGACTGTGTCAGAGGTGAGGTTTTTGTTACTTACGGATCTGTTTTACTATCTGGTTTGGTATTTATATTTGCTTTTTTATTCACTACATACATTTCCTGTAGAGGTATTTAAAATTAGTTTAAAAAATCTTTGCATAAATTTTTTTTTACAAAATTTGTTTGACTAACATCAAGAAAAAGTTGGTCGTTCTTCGGGCAATACAAAAATAGTGAAAAATTCTTTCTTTTATCAATGCTACCTGCTTAGATTAGATTAGATTACAGAATTGATTTTATGGGTGAATCTTGGAATGATCTTATCCAGTTTCAAGTAAAACTTTCAAGTGTGAGTAATCTATACAGTACATACCTCGAGGTAGTAGAGGAGTTCTGCTATCTTGGGACTGTCAGCAGCGAAATCCGGAGACGCATTGTGCAGGCGAATCGTGCCTACTACGGCCTTCACCTTCTACTGAAATCCAGAAGACTTCGAGACCACACGAAATGTGAGATAAATCGCACAATGATTCCCCGGTGGTCCTATACGGCCACGAGTCTTGGATCATCCGAGCGGAGGACGGAAACGCTCTTGGCGTGTTAGAGCGTCGCATCCTCCGGACCATCTTTGGCGGTGTGTTCGAGCATGGAGTGTGAAGGAGAAAGATGAACCACAAGCTTGCTGAGCTATACGTAGAACCGGACATCCTGGCGATGGCAGAGACCGGCAGGATGGCTGGGGCATGTTATGAGGATGCCGGACTCATGCCCCGCCAAGAAGGTATTCGTCAGCGACTTCCATTTCGGCACGAGACGTCGGGGAGCAGGTGAAGATAGAGTGAAGGGAGACCTGTTGGAGATCGGGTGCCTACATGGATACAAAAGCCTACAAAAGTTGCAAGAGCCATTCTTAGTAAAATTCTGGATGTAAGCCTTCGCCAGTGTGGATCTATCACCAGTGTTCCAGGTGTTCAATAATTCCTTTTTTCTCTTAGGAAGGGGATAGATTCTTCCAATTCCCTTCCTATGCTGATGCGATGCGACACGGCAGGACCGTTAGAGTGACGGCTAGCCAGCGTGACCTTAGATGGTCGTTAAGCCAAGAATAAGAATAATAATAAGACGTAATTAGTTTACTGATCGTCTCTAATCATTGTTCTAACTAAGACAAAAATCGCAAGTAAAAATAGACAGTAAGAACTATAAAGAAAAACTATAAAAAATAAGATTACTTTAACAAATGCCGCCGGCTTAAGCTATCTGTACTTTTGAACCTTTTTTTTATAAATTCATTACATTTTTCGAGAAAAATATAATCCTCTGGGTGGTTTGTAGCGTTATGTTACATCGAAGAAGATTTGTATGTACCAAAAACATGGTTAAAGTGTGTGGAAAACAATTTTTTGTATAGTAATATGTTAAGTTATATTTATATTCGGCTTCGGAATTGTGCCTCTACCCAGTTATTCCGCAAAAATGTTCTTTTCCCGCAATAACTTGGCGGTGGGTGGATCTGGACGCATCCAACGGTGTGATGTACGCCCCGATCGGACCAAAAAATGAGAGAGTAATCGCTGATTTTCCACAAGAATGCTGCTGGCAGAATTTTCCGGAAGTTTCTGGGACCACATTAACCAGTGGAAAATCTGCGATGCCTGTAACAGTGGAAAATCGGCTCATTTTTGGTTGGATTGCTGCCGTGCAGTAAATCTGAATCCTTGTAGATTGTCACTGTAGTATTTAAAAAATGCTACTACGAAGGGAAATGAATTTCTTTACCCTACAACAGCAATTGGGTCAACGATTTCTGTGGCCGGGTTTCTACGACAAAATGATTTTATAATAGACCTCAGAAGCCTTAACCCCGGTTGGACCCGGTACCGTGTTATATGATTTCGAAAAACCGAAAAACAGTGGCAAGAATATGCTACTTTAGTGAGACGAGGCGGTTATAGGAGCTGTCCAAACCAGTCACCAATAATGTATCCTTTTTCGCTCTACATCGGTATACAAACGGGTGTGTGTTTCTGTCCACCGCAGGCCTGCAGGATATCGCCATTTTGATTCATTTTCTATCGCAACTCCCGAATAACTCCCTTTACAAAGGGTGGGTTTCAGCGAGGATACAGCCGGACAGGCTGCTAACGGTCGGTAAAAGTAAACAAATGTCGAATATTTTGATTGACACTTCTTGCGCGCCACAGTCTGTTAGGTTGAGCAAAGAGCCGTGGCAACCGTGTGCGCGGTGGCCATGACGGAGGATTTTTTTGTTCTTCCCCTTCAGGGAAGTGGCACCGAACCCGTATCCTTTTAACGTTTTATTTCGTACAAGGGGAGCAACACGCAAAACCACTCCCTTGCTTTCGTGCGTTGATGTTTCGTTTTCGAGCCGAGAGGACTCAATTTCCCGACGGGGAATGTCGGAAAAACTCGCATCTCCTCATCGATCGGACTCTTGTGCGCTAGCGATGTGGAGTTGCTGGGCGCGTTCCTGCGCTGGCTGGGCGGTAAAAGGGAAGGTGAGAAAAATTGTCTACCCGCCATTATGGCGATCGACGACGACTGGCACGCGCAGTTCGCTGCCAGTTTTCGCATGCTAATTAAAAACAATATTTTTATGATTATAATATCGGGTTAAATTGGCAATGTGTTTGGTGAGTAAATAGTCCATTAACCACAATCAGCACCAGGCACTTGGTGCGCGGGGAGGACAAAGTTAAAGCAGGTGGTTTCGGGGAAGAACTTCGAACAGCGTGCGCGGGACTGTAAACACTGTGGATCCAGTAAGGGAGATAGGGAAGGACAGGAGGAGGTGTGGATAAGGCAAAAACAAACGTATCAAGATGGATAAGACGATTGGATAATTTCTTCGGAGCGAAAGAAGCCCCGACCGAAGAAGGATGTCTAGTTGCCGTAGTCTGACGTTGAATAAATATCCGTTTTCTTTTGCACGGGTTCGACGAGCGTGTCCTACACGGACAAGGGGTTCCGGTTCCGGCGCCTGCCAATCGCCATTTGAGACCATAATGTTGCTCGCTCTCTTTCTCTCTCAATCGCTTTCTCTGTGTTCTTTGCAAACAAAAAGGCAATGATTATAGAGCCACACGCAAATGCACACACCTCCCCACCCCAACATCCATCATCTCTGGGGCTGGGTGTTGGCTTTCGATTAAGATTGTAAATATTTTCAGTTTAAACATCGTCGAGACGTCAAAAGCTTCCGGGGCAGGGAAGTCTTTACGGGGAGAGGTTGCGCCGGGGCAGAAACGTCTCAATGTGAATTCCGAGAGAGAGTGTGGAGTTGTGGTTTTTTGTTAGTTCCTGCTTGCCACACACGCACACACACATTATCCCGTCGAAACATCCATATTCAATAGCGCAGTATATCAATTCTCGGGTGGATAAAATACTACGTTCCGGAGTGTTTTGTGGACCCTCTCCGGATCCTTGAAGGCACAGCGAATTTTGCGTGGAGACAGATCTTTCTTTAATGTTTTAGAGAGGGTAGAAAGCATTTAGCGAATACATTTCACTAAAATATTCGCAAGCCAATGTCTATAAATGGTACAAACTCGACGACTGTTTCGCGGAAATTCTCACTCACAAGAATATGTTGGAGTGGGATTTCAATTTTCTCGAACCAGAACCACTATTCAGGATATTGTTTCAGCGAGAAAATCAGTGTTTTGTTTACCGGTGCTAGCGTATACGGTTGATTTGCTTGTTGTGTGAGGCAACGAAGCGCTCTAGCGGCTCCATTCCCTATGCCTGACACATGACTTCCGTCGATCGATTATCGACTAAGGCTGGAGTGAGCTTTTCCGAGACACCACAGACGCACAAAAACGGTTCACGATTCAGGGCACTACGGCCAAGCAGAAGGGCGTCATGGGAAAGGGTATACATAAAGAGAGAGCGAGGGATTTTCCGGATACTGGCATCCCATCCGAACCTTTCGGTGTTGGCAGGCCACCGATGGAAATTGATATATGGTTTAGATTGGGATTTTTTGGGTGCGCCTTAAACGCTACGATGTTGATTGCCCTTTTTGGAAGATTTTTTCGATTGAAATGATTTATTATTTTTTGTCTCCATCCCGTGCAGATTGTGGATTGTCCCCAGTGGACAGTTGGCAGTGGATCCCTTCATGGTGTCTTTTCTACGGTTTGTGATGTGTTTAAAAACTGGAGATTTCTTGCCAAGCCTTTTTACCTCTCAGGTTTTATTATTTAATATGTATCATTGCAATACTCTCAAACGATAAAAAAAATCCTGCGTGGGAAGAAACGCTTCCAGCAAAGGATTAGCCTTGCTGGCTTGTCTTGCTGTTGCAGCGTTCAATTTACAACCATTTAATCAGCCATTTCACGCCTCATAATTGAGAGATGAACGCAGCGCAAAAGAAAGGAGCCCTTTTTTTTGCTGTTGTTTTTGTTGTCTAAAAGCGCCTTCACCCCAAAAGCACATCAATCTGTGAGGGCTTTGGTGCGGTAGAAAGTGCATGGATGAGCAGAACCGAAGGACGAGGATTATCTCCGCGCGCCCGTAGAACAATCCACCGGGCAAAGTGTGCGCCCGGAGAAAGTATGTGCAACAAGAGAGATATGTTTTTGCAACAGCTATTGTGAAGAAGATTTGCCGTATAGAAAGAAAGAAAAAAAAAAAAGCGCGTAAGAAGGGCAAAGAAAAGACCCGCGAAAATAATAGCACAATTGGGTGCATCGACACATCGACAAAGGATCGGCGGTAAAAAAGCGACTGACAGCAGAGCTAAAGAGGAACTCCCCGGAGCAGCACATCAGATGGGAAAACATTCCAACCGGCATTGCGCACCCAAACTGCTCTCGTTCAGCTTTATTCGTCTGTCAGATTAACGTACAAAGAGAAAAAAAAATCGGTTCCCCACGTCGTATGCGTGCGACGAGACGTTTGCGTCATGGTTGCGCTTTGCTTTTGGGCAGGTTTTGGGCGAAAAAATGGGTTTCCTTTTTATTTTTCGTTGGGAAGGAGGATTATCGATTAAATGTTGCTCTCTCTCTCTCTCTCTCTCTCTCTCTCTCTCTCTCTGTCTCTCGATGAGGACTGGATTGTATGGATGTGTCCTGTCCTGTTTGGTTTTGCTCGATGCGTGTGTTCCACTACATACAATGACAATCGTTCGAATCGAATCAAACACCGGAACGAAACACCCACCCAAAGCTCCTGGCTATTAGCTAGGTGTGGTGTGGTTCTCGGTCTCGGCAATTGGTATGTGCCTGGTGTTTATCCAGCCAGCACGCGCAATTGTCGAATTTTAATTACTTTCGACAACAAATCGAAATCCGAACACCGAATGATGAAGAGCTGTTTGCTTACTTGGCACGGGCGTCGCTGTCGCTGGAGGACTTACGAGGAGAAGTTCCAGTCTCATGAATGAAGTCGATCGTATAGAAAATGGTTACGTAGCGAAAGGCTTTATGTGACTGTGCTTGATTGGAGTAGTTATTGAGCGCATGTTATCGCGAAAACCCGTCCAAACCTTTATAAAGCATAAAACTACTATCAGAACTTCTGGCTTCTGTCACACCTCAGCTAGAGCTTTACCATTTGGTTAAACCCTCGGCCGAACCTTCGGGGGAAAAAAGGGCTAGCCATTTTCCTGCACCACCATGTACAGTGAGAGTAACCTGAGCAGAAAACCCCTTAAATCATTACCGGAACCACCGCTTCCATGCGGTGTGTGTGTGTGTATGTGTGTGTGTCCTTGTGTGGTTGAATGTTGCCAACTGTCGTCGTCGTCGTCACTGTTCACCCCTCGACGTTTGTCGGACGGGCTGAACAGTACCCAAAAATGGCAGCGGGCGGGCAATGCAATGGCAGGCGCGTTTTCCGGGCCCCGTTTTCGGAACTCTAAGTTCCCTTAGAATAACAAAGCCACACACACACATACACACAGACACAAAATTTCATCTAAAATAACAGAAACTTTTAAGTAGCAGAAATTGTTTTTACAGACTGCGTGTTATACGGTCTTTCGGGTCTTTCGCTCCGAAACCCATCGGCCACCCAATCGCAATTCGTTGCAGAGCGAGCGAGCGTGTGCTTCGAGGCGATTTGGCATACGATGTTGTAGATGGTGATGTTAAATTTTTTGTTTTAGGGCTTTAGGGGCTTCTTTTTTTTTTTTTGTTTTTGATGAAATGGGAGCTTTTTTGTGGATTTTTTGGTTGGGTGAATCTGTTTCCCAACGGGGTAGGGGGCAAGCATAGAAAAGAAGAGATTTTTCTTTTGGGGAAGAGTTTTCACCAAAGGCATCATTATCGCTCTCTCTCTCGATTGAAAGTCTAAAGGTTATATTTAACATTATGTAAGGCACATAGTAAAATTCTACTTAGTAGACACAATTTTGACGTTTCGCTTAAACAAAGTTACTGGAGTTCATTGCTCCACTAACGTCAAATCGATCAACATTGGAAAAGCTACTTCATCGACCATCGAATCCATGCTTGGGCTGCTGCCTACATCCGATGGGGGTTTTTTTTTTGTCAACAGACTCGTCCCGGCCATGCCAGAGCCACTTGAACAGATGCTGGAGGAAATCGAAAAATACTCTCAACGCTTCGACGGAAGACTGGGCCGATCTGATGGGTCCACACTTTATCGTGTCCACCCGGACCGATGATTGGCAACTGCTCGAAGTTGATTGAAAAGAAAACACTAGAACCATAATTACTGCTGTGGTCCGGAGGTGTCGAAAGCGAAAAGAGTGCAGCAGGATCGGCATCTGCACGCGTGGCTAAGGTCGTTGTGAGGAGAGAGGGAATGGAGTGTAAAAAGAAGAACGAAACAAAAAAACCTTTAACCGAAGTGGCCCGTTCGAGTGTGTGGATTTGGGATTCTTCTCATCCAGAGGTGAGATCTTGACGCGGTTCAAACTCGAGCAAATATTCAATAGCTCTATTTAGCAGGAAGCTCTTCCTCGTGGGTCGGCAGATTGAAGGCATCTTTTGCTGTTTACATTACAAAGGCTGATAATTTGTGACATTCGAAACACGTATCGAGGGCGAAGACACGCTGCTGTACCGGTGTAAACAGAGCAGCAAATTGCGTTCCCAAATGCCGAACAAGATGTTACTCACGGTTCACTGTCCATCATCCATCCAGTCGGAAACATTCCCGCTTGACTGATATAACTTTTCCATCTGTCAAACAAACGTACATTCCCCGTGGCCGTATCGTCTACTACGCTGTCCGTCAAACAAAACAACAAAAAAAAAGGGTTTACATGTGGTTGCGTTTTTTGTTTCCGTGTTGCGCTTGCATTTGCTGACTAATTTTGCTGTCGTGCTTTGGTCGAGATTTAGAGCGTTCTGCTTTATCGTTTGTAAGGCTACGCTGATGTACGCACAGGAAAAGCCCCGTCGAAACTGACGAGCCTGTCTAGTGACAGGGAGGGCCCGTTGTAATGATCGATCCGAGTTGACGAACGAGCGTTCCTAAAGGGAACGATCTTCCGCTCGCTCCTTCCAGGAGGGACGTGGGTATATGGTGTCCATATGGGACGCCGAATCTTTTCGGGTGGAAAAGGGCAAATCGGTATGGGTTGACGGGCCCGTGACAACCTACCGCAGTGCGATGCATTAAAATGCATCTACAGTTTTGTGGTTGGGTCGGGTTTTCCGGCGGAATGGGTAGCTGTGGTGGGCACACCGAACTTCCGACAACGTGCCATCATGTCTGGCACGTACTCGATCGCTTCTGGTTCAGTTGGAGCATCGCGTTAGACATGATGCATACCTTGAGGTTGTTGGAAAATGTGCCATCGATTTAATGCGAGTTCAGACATACGCACACACACACACACACCTAATATCAGTTTCAATTACAGCAGAGAGCGTAGGTTAAGTGAAATTTTTATCCGCTACATAAACCATTTGTCGTTTGTCACATGAAAATTTTGCTTCAATTCGGAGGTTAAAAATAAACTCCCATGAGGCATGGTTGAATTGTTAGCGTCATCAGCGTGGTGCGATTGGATAAGAAGCTTCCGCATGACGGACGGAAACAACATCATGCTTGTAATGAAAATTGCATGATCGATGGGAAAAGATCAAATGGCAAAATCTGCCGGCGAAGGCATCGCACTCGATCGGTCCGAAATCGAGTGAGTGAGTTTGAGGGGGAAAATATAAACATCACAAATTTCTATACGCACTCCACAGATCACCCCCTTCCCCGAGGGAAGGGTTTTGTAGGGTTGCGTGTGGTGTTGTAGATGAGCTTTCCCTGAGGGTGGCCGTCGTCGGAAAACGTCAAAGGAAAAACAATTGCGAATTCATCAACAACAACAAAAAAAAAAGGCTTCCTCTTCCTATTGCCATATCCATTCTGGCTTCGATTGTGTGCACACTACGGTCGCGAATATTTGCGTGTGGTCCTTGCCTTTCATTGAAAATCCCCTTCTCTTTAGGTTGCCGAAAAGCATCGGGTGATCTCTTCCGCGGAGCAATGTTACGGATTGTTTGAAACAATAAAATAAAATTAAACAAAAAAAAAATCCTCACGGATGATAACAAAACAAACCGTTCAGTGTGTGTGTGTGTGTGTGTGTGTGTGCAGTACCGTACAGAAATCCGTCGATGGTCGTATACTTCTTGGGACGCCGTTTCAATGGCCGTTTGTTTGTTTACTCACTCGATTTTCGAACAATTTTATTGCATTCAATAGAACAACATACTCCCCGTGGTGCGTGTTTCGTCGTGGTTCTTGCAGCATAGAAGAATGGCGCGCCCAGATGAGACACTCGCGCGCCCGGAACTCGCCAGACCTGGCCCGAAAGCAACACGCTAGAGTGTCGCCTCGAAAAGGGAATTTTTGGGACTTTTGTATGGTGAATGAGTGAATTTAGCAGGCTATCAAGATGGCATCTAAATTGGTTAACGGATGGTTCGTTGGACTGTGTATTCTTAAAGTTTTATTATTAAATTACTTAAACGGATTAGACGAAAATCTACTAAAAATATTATCACTTCATCAACCATTATTGCACTGAGCCTCACTGCATTTTGGGCACGACAATAGCCTCTGATGGAGTTTTAACGCTTTTTTAACCGGAACACTTGAAATTGGGTAGAACTTTGTAGCTTTTTAGAAAAATAAGCCAGATCCTCGATGGGCCTTGACGCTGTAGGATTTTTTGTTGGCAATTATAGAGGGAAAACCCCACGTCCAGTGGTTGTCCAACGACTTACTAGGCTTACTGATACCAAGTTAAAGGCTAACAACACCTCTGTGATGTGTGGGATCGGTCCGGATGGTATTTGAACCCCGATTTTACCGTGTGAAACCTTTCCACTGGGCCGCCCTGGAACTTGATTTACAAAAATTCTTAAAGAGTTGATTCAAATAACATGGCGTTTTTCCCTTTATTCATAGAGCAGATCAGAAATCAGACTGCAAACAATAATTCTAGCTAGAGATAAAAGGTGAAAACACAATAAGCTTGTTAAGCGTTTGAGTAATATTTATTTGTTACTAACACTAGAACTACCTGACCAGTCCTTTTGACTGGTTTCATACCTTCCAAGTGGAATTATTTTTCATAGTTAAACAATTCTGCCGATGTTGATGCATGCTCTTTTGCACATCCTGTTCATTTCTATGAATTAAAAAATTAAAAATCTTATCTAATATTGATGCTAAGTTACGTTATGGGCAATTCTACCTTAAACAGCCATTTTTACTGGTGGTTTGTGGAACGATAAACAGCGATTTCAATGCAAAATTCTCACAAAAAGGTGATTATGTACAACCTACAAACGTATTCCTTGCAGTATTTCTGTCATAGAATACGTAGTATACCATAAATAAAGCATATTTTATCAATTTTATGAGTAACAAGGCTGAGTTGCGTGACTGCAGTAAAATGATGCTTTGATCATTTTGCCGTAAATGATTTGAATCTTCAAGGTTGCAATCCAACAGGATCAATGATTGGCTTATGCTATTTGATGGGTTTGCAATGCTGATGTAGGAAAACAACCAAATCAAATGTGTAATAAGATAAGTATACGAACTTAAAGAAATATGAAAATGCTAGTCAGATCATCAAAATTATTTATTTGGTAACCACCAGTCATTTTGATTGGTCGTGGTAGAGTTGTATGCGGCAAAAAACGCGGTAAATCTAGTGTTAATATGCCTGTTTAATTGTATGTTTTGTTTTGATAAAGCATTTGTCATTATTCTATTTTTCTTTTAATGGCTTTGTCGCATGTACTGCGGGTCAGCCTCCTTAAAAGTATGTATTAAACTATTAAATAGTATGAATCGTTTGTTGTTCAAATTTCAAAAACTTTATGCATATTGTAGGTACTGTGCCACAAGAAATGGCTTCAAATTTTCCTGTCGAATTTGTTTATAAAAAATGGATGTTTTTTAAATCATATTTTAACGCAAACTGCATCCTAGCAGTATGGGGTGCATGTAGTATGTAGTGGTGGACGCAATTATTGTACTGTTGATTAATAATTTATGTTCCATGTTTTTTTAACATGGCGGGATAAGGCAAAGAATAAGGAGGAAATGCCTTATCAATATGATTATTAAATTTACTCAACACAAGCGGCGTTGACAATACGGCACTGGACCGTCATAATTAATTATAAATAAATAAGTAAATAAATGTTTTTTTTAATTTTGATTGATTAAGCCATACAATAGTTAAAAAAACCACATTGTTTGATGCACAAACACTGACTACCAGCGGGTTAAAAGTACCGGAGAGGTTAGGATGCTGCTTAATTTCTAATGCAGAATTAACTGCGTACTACTTATCGTCCAGAAAATGACCAGTTCCGATACTTTGAGCCAGTTTTCTTTGAACGTTTTCCGTATTGTTCATTGCAATTTCTTCTTGCATTACTACATTGATTTCCTCTGATCGCGATTGCAAAGCACATGGTGTCGAATCATCAAACGAATATTTGTTTTTCCCACCACCACGCAAGGCGAGACGACGCATCTTTTCTTTATTTTAGCCGTACATTAACCTTTCCGTACGTTTAAAAATATATCATATCGCAGCAATTGTTTCAGCATACATCTGCCATGCCGCGCGAACTATTTCCGTACCGATCGTACGACTTATGTCGATGTTTGGTTGTGTCCCGAACACATGTTTGTGCTATCTATGCACACGCAAGGCAAAGCCAATTTCCTCCAAAACGCCCATTCCAGACGAAACCATCATGCATTTGCACGTGCACGTGAAAAATCGTGTTCTTCAAAGGTGTTTGTTCATCCCACATCTGCCTAGACTAGACGATAACTTCCGCTTTTTTTTTACCTTCCCTTGGCTTTGTACTACACTCGCCACTATTGAAGCCGGTCCATTCAACTTGCATTTGGCCTAAAATTATACCTCGATCCGCTGCGTCTACATCTGCGGTGGCTAGACGTGATGATCGTCGCTCGATTGCACTCCATAAAAATGTGGCTTAAGGAACAACAACATCCTTTGCCTGCAATTTTCCCGACATGAAAAAGGGGGGCCAATTTGCCACTGCCCCATTCACGTGGGAAAAGTATCAAAGGGAAATATCGATGAAAGACTGATTGCCTGCTCGGCAAAGAAACTATAAAATTTAACATTCTGTCGACAGATCTTTGCCAACTGGCCGGCCATCCCGTTGACGAGATGCACCGCTCTCCCGGTAGGGCGCGTCTTCGATTCGATGGGGGGGGCGGTCTGCCCTATAAATTAAGTACACCCTTGGGACGATATTCACCCAACGGTAGCAGCAGCCTCGCAACCTCGAGTGCAGCAAAAGCTGCATCCAGTGACGGTGACGGTGCATCTGCAAAATGTGCAAATCTAAACAAAACGAATGAGATTATAAACGAAACGCGCGTGTGGAGATGCTGGTAATCGTTTTTTTTTCCTCGCAAAACCCGCCAAAAAGAACCGATCGATCGATCCCATCTGCACACTCTGAAGGGTGTGTTTGCATCCTTCCAAGTGGCTCTAGGGATGTTAAATATCGCCCTTTTTTTGTTGCCTTATTTCCACATGCAAATTCTACCCTGACTTTTGGCCAGTAAAAGGCGCTTGCAATGCCAGGCGTGTTGGGAAAAAGGTGGAAATTAGCATTGTAAACAAACGATCGATCGGTACAGTGACCGCGAGCGGTACGTTCTGCCGAGTGCCACTTCGACCGTTTTCTTCCACACAGTTTCGTCTTTTGTGTCCCTCCGTCGGTCTTCTCTCCGTTGGATTGGATTACTTCAAAGTCAGTTCCGGAAAATTGTTACATTATTGTGTGTCTGTTCGGTGATCGTTCCGTTCCGGGTTCGTTCCAGCCTGCCAGCTACCTTAACAGCATTATTTGAGGATTAAAATATGATTTTTAAACAATTTTAATTATTATTTTACGGTGTTACTGCCGTGATTCCCGCTTTTTTACAAAAAAGCCATTCAACCTTCATCGCCCACTGCCTCAATTCTGTCTCAATTCTCTCACGCAACAAACTTCTCGAGTGATCCTCGGAATTGGTGGAAAAGATAAAATTTCCTGTTTACAGCATCGCCCGGGTGCATGAAGTGCACTGGTGCAGTAGAATAATAAACAACCAAATCGAACGATTTGCTTCGGCAAATTCGTCCCGTCATTCATGGGAAACGGTCTGGATCTGTTTTGGAGTGGGCAAGGTGAGATTTATGGAGCAGATCGTCAGTCCCTGCGAGGGGGTTGTGTCGGTCCCCGAGGAGTCGAAGACGCACCGAACCCATAAATGTTAGGTTTAGGGTTAGGTTTTATGAGGTTAGAAACTGTCTCAAGGATAATAATCTGTGAGGCAACAGTGCTCGGCGAGTGTGTTTTAATGATCAGTAACGCTACAAGGAACGTTTTACGGATGAACAAAATGTAAAACTTTGTTATTAACTGCTACTCTACGTGGGGGAAAAGCTAAACGAATTGTTGAACCATTTAATGGGGGGTTTTCGCTGGCCAAAGCCATCCCATCGGAGGCAAACGCAATGCATCCTGCCACCAGAACAACCGCAGCCGACTCTTTAAACCGTTTGGCAAACATTTACCCAACCAATTACTACATCAATTTCGGGGTTTTCGTCACCATCACCATAAAAGAGCGGTGGCAACTGCAGTAGGGCACAGGCGTTTTCTCTGTTTCTATTTGGCAAACAGTTCGCTGCTACTTGTGGCCACATCACCCAGTGGCGGTGGGCGGGCGCGTATCGAGGCAGGGGTATGAGATTAACTTTCTTTCATGCGATTTTTCAAGTGCCGTTTTGTTTGAAGTGCGCGTCGACGATGAAGCTGCGTATGAAAGAGCCTTTTTTCACCCTCCTCCCACAGTCAGACGTTTGGTCGTAATGGCCGCAAGCAAATGAGAGGGATGATTGCGAGTGTGCGCGCCCTCCGTCCTCGACCGAAAGATGGGATTTTGATGAAACCCTCTGCCAGTAGTCGGAGTTGTGCGCGGAAAATGGCAAAGTACACCCCAATCCAGGACAGGAGGGTGTTGCGAATGTAAACAACACAACACAACATGGCCAATATTGGCGAAGAAGCGGTATTGTGCGCTTGCTTTTTTGTTTTGTTTGCTTGCCAGGGACGAGAGAAATTTCATCGACTCGGCAAATTTTCCACCCAGCAAAGGAGCCGTTTTTTTCTGTTGCTTCCCCGTTCTCCCTTTTATTTCAAGTTTCTTGTTTGCCTTTTGCGTTGGTAGAATAGATTTTCCTTTCCGTGTCGGGCATCGGGCAAAGAGCCACTTAGAGTTTTCCTCTCCATCCATCGATCAATTCCATACTGTTGCAAAAGGGCGGAGTGTTTCGTGAAGCGGAATCGATCGAAACGCACTGGAAATTTGTCTATTCCGGGACAAAGATAGGGAGATACGCTGTGTAAGTTCTTCCTACCGTAAAAAAAAATCCGTGGATGGTTTGGTAAAGTTTGGGTTTGAGTTTTCCAACGTGAATACAAACAAAAAAAAAATCCTCCCTACAAAAGATCTCAGCCGCAGTGAACTTTTCGGGATGCGAAAAAATTTACACCGACCGGTGATGTGATGAGTTTTTTCCCTCTTTCATTTCTTCAGTGTTGTGCATCCCTAAAAGGTTTCCCGTGAAAAAAGTGGGAAGAATTGGGCATTGAGGCTTTCAATGGAAGAAATGGAAATTGGTTGAAGTGGTTTGACTTTGGAACTGGTGGGAAGTTAGCTAAATGAAACGAAGTTTGTATCATCTGGGCGATTCTTCGTATGACCTCCTGCTGCTGACATTCCTGGGTTAAACGTCCACCGGCCGTATTTTGGAGACGGTACATGCAAGCCCCAAATCTCATCCGGACCGTCCCCCCGTAGTGAGGACTGACTACCCAACTACGTGGTATCGGCAGTCTAGAAAACCATTTCGATGGCCGGCATGACCTTAGAGGTCGTTAAGTCAAGAAGAAGAAGAAGACATGCAAGCCAAACGAGATCGGAGCGACATGGTTGACGTATAAATACCCATCGACGCGAGCAGCGCTTGAGAAGTCCAACGATTGAGGACAGTCTGGCTTGTTGTATGACATCTGGTCCAATAGTCCAGGCTACGTTCTCAGCAGCGTACGGTGTAGCGCGTAGTTCTACATTGAGTCGCACCAAGGACTTGGTGGAGAGAGGATCCCCGGACTCCTGCGTCATGTTTGAAAACCAATCCTAGCAATTTTGTTGCACCTTGCCACGCCATAATCGAGCTGTCCTCCTCGAAAGGCCACCTCGCAACAATTGACTCGCCTAAATCTTTGACACAGTCTTATCTCATGAGGATCGGTCCATAGCTGAAGCGAGTAGAGGTTCGTGATCGGTTAAAGGGGATGGTGACGTATTCGTCGATGTATAGCCAGGCGTTGAACTTACAAATACGAGCTTGGAGAAGTAGAGTGTCCTCAACGAATTCGACGGAAATTGTTTGCATATTCCTCGTATAACAGTATATATTCCCAACACAGATCTGAGTGCCTAAGAAATTCTGTAAGAAATTTTCTTTCCTTTCTGCAGATAGAGTTGGGTTATGAATTTAAAGCTGTTTACTGATCGCTTTATTTGATCCGAATGGTTTTTAGTCATAATATCATTAAAATATCTTAAATTTATTTTATACATTGTTATTCTTACAGCTTTGTTTATTGTACAGCATTAGCTGTAGTTTTGGTGGCTATTTCAGAACAATTTCCTGGATATAGCTTAGGCTCTCTTCCCTAATTTATTTTCTTTGCAATCTCTCTTCACTTCACTCATTCACTCATGTTGGCCTGCTCTTTTAAAGAGCACGTCGTCGTGACGTGAACCGGTCAGCAATAGATTTCCAGGAAAATCGATCCCTGGCTGCAGCTTCCCATCCATGTAGGCACTCGATCTCCAACAGGTCTCTCTTCACCTGATCCAGCCAACGAACTCGCTGTGCTCCCCGACGCCTCGTGTCGAACTGGGGGTCGCTGACGAATAACTTCTTGGCGGGGCATGAGTTCGGCATCCTGATAACATGTCCCAGCCATCCTGCCGGTCTCTGCCATCGCCAGGATGTGCGGTTCTCCGTACAGCTCAGCAAGCTTGTGGTTCATCCTTCTTCTCAACACTCCATGCTCGAATACACCGCCAAAGATGGTCCGGAGGATGCGACGCTCAAACACGCCAAGAGCGTTTGCATCCTCCGCTCGGATGATCCAAGACTCGTTGGCATATAGGACCACCGGGGAATCAGTGTGCGATATATCTCACATTTCGTGCGGTCTCGAAGTCTTCTGGATCTCAGCAGACGGTGAAGGCCGTAGTAGGCACGATTTCCCTGAACAATGCGTCTCCGGATTTCACTGCTGACATTTTTATCAGAAGTTACGACAGTCCCAAGATAGCAGAACTCCTCTACTACCTCGAGGTTGTCGCCGTCGCACTGCTTCCCACTCGGGCTCTATCGCGCTCAGAGCCTCCGGAAAGCAGGTATTTCGTCTTCGTCGCATTGATCATCAATCCAATTCTTGCTCCTTCACGTTTCAGTCGGGTGTACGCCTCACACACCTTCGCCAAGAAATTTAAGAGGCCGGTAGAGAATCGTGGCACGAATATCGTTGTCAAGCCCCGCGCTTCGTATGACACCTTTCAAGGCTATATTGAACAATACACGGGAGAGTCCGTCCCCTCGCTTGGGAGATTCGACTCTCTTCATTTATAATATTAATTAAACATTTACTTATGTACTAACCAACTTTGTAAACTACATTCTTAAATTTGTATAGCTCAAATGATACTCATTGGTGTCAATTGATGAATGAAATGATTATAATGAGAGGCCAGGATTTTTACTCTACAACATTATTTTCCCACTGAAAGAACCCTAAAAAAAAAAACTGTAGAATAATCTACATAAAAATGAAGATGCATAGGACACTCCTATTTTATTTTAGTCACCCATCAAACGTGACTTCCCCAATAATGTCGTTGAGGCTCATAAAACTTCCTCCGAATGCAGAGGAACTATGGTTGGTTGAATCTGACTGACACTACTGCACCGCCTGTTCCTCGGTAAGGATAGAAGAACCCTTGGTTTTGTTGGTGAGAATAAATTATGAATTACTGCAGCTATCAATTTTGCACCGCCTTTCCACGGCGGTGGCCTGCGTGTGTGTGTGCGCGGTAGAGGACCCGTTTCTGAAACGTGCCTCACTCAGGGGGTAACCTTCCAATGGACGTCATCAACGTCGTGTAGCGCATCCTTGCGAGTAGGTTGTTTAACGCTGATACTCATCAAAATGGTGTTGGGACGCGCATTTTATCGTTCCGAAAACATCCCATTACACCCTCAATCAGCTTCGTGAGAATTTTTGATAAACTGGGGGAAGCGAGAAAAAAAAGTAGAAGGAATCGTAATAAAACTCAAATAAGACACATTTGTGAGCTCGTTCGAAAATAAACCAACCTACTGTCAAAGTGGTGTGAAGAAGGAATAAATTCCGTCGATCGACGGCGTGCGTGATCATCGGTGCTCATTGATCATTTAGTAATCGAATGACATTGACATTCCTCACCACTTTCGCAACCAGTGCAACGTGTTTTGAGCGCGGCAAATTCTCATCGTAGAATAATATAATTTGCATTAGTTGGTGTTGATTTTTAGTATCCCTAATGTGATGGTGAGTGGTTCATCACCATCTTATATAGGTCAGATGGTAGAATTTAGAAGAGCAACTCCATCGAACATGGTCATAAATTGTACCTCAAAGATTTGCGTACCAACTGTTCTACTTGAAGCATCCCCTTTAAGGGAGAAGGTCTTCGTGTTTTGGTTAAAATAAACGCAACGCAACGGAATATATATTTTGCGTTTAGTTTGAGTAAGACTAACACGAGCTTGCTGCCAACTTTACAAGCTGCAGCAAAATTCGTCGAACCAATGAGCCAGACTTTACCTCTCCCATAGCAGCCGCTCCAAGAATGCGTCCCCAAGGCGTAACCGTTTGTATCGCAGCGAGCTTTTCGTTCGTCTAATTCCAACGTAATTAAAATGTCTGGAAATATCTGGAAGGCTTTTTGCCGTTCATCAGCATCCCAGCAGAAGGAGGAAGTTTTGCACTCCCCCCACCCCCCCCGCAGAGCTACCGAAATGTAGCAGCACAAGAAGTTCCTTCCATCATCAATGGTCCAACCGCGCGGTACGTCAAGACAGCAATGGACGACGGACTAGATTCTAGCGGGCAAATGGGCAAATTAAGCAAACGTCTACGAGCAAAACTCGATGATTGTGGTAGTAGAGTTTGGTCGCTATGAAGCTGCCAAGGTTGGTTCCGGCGTGCTAATGATGGCCCGGGCTGGGCGAGAGATGATAATTACACGCACTGCCAAGTGTTCCAGTGTTGGGGGGCGGGCGAGCGAGTTTCACCAACGGAACAGCAGCCGGTGCTGGATGAGCTGCTAAGGACCTGTCAACAAGGATGGCCCCGGTGTGAGGCACCCAGTGTGCTCGACCTATTGTGGCACACTGCACACTCGCCTCGGTGACGGGGCACGTCGGCAGATGGTCGGGTTCTCATGGAATAATGTTTTAAAATAACAATGGCGCTCATGTACGCTGGGTAGATAAAAAGCAAAGCCCCTAAGAAGTATGGTTGGTATATGGGCCTTGATGGAACAGTACGAGGCGGGGGGGAGGGGTGGGGAGGGAGGAGAGAGAAATTTAATGTTCCTTGATGTGTGTTTGTTGCATGAAAAGATGATATAAAATATAAAATTACCAACTATTTGGAAGATAACTCTCACTCGCTCTTTCTTAACTTCAATGGAGCCAAGAAGCAGCGACGGTAAAAAGAATTCTTTCCGGACATTAACTGGACTTCCTGGATCACACGACCGAGCTGACTCACTTTGCCATTCCCGTTACTGCCCGTTACTGGTTGGATGTAATGGTGGGGCAATTAAATGGATTTTTCCACGGCCGGCAAACAAGAAACGGTGGTAAAAATTGAGACCGGAAAGAACGTAAACCTTCCGGTCGGGCGGGAAGGGAGGGCCTCATAATCGGCCTGTGAAAGGCGAGTAAAACAACAACAACAATGGCGAGCATCAATCGAGCCATCTTGCTGCTCAATTCTTTTTGAGGAGGGTTGGGTGTTGTTTTTTTTTTTCTCTCTTCCTTTACCAAATCCAACAACCATCGGCACACCAGATTGCTGTTTTCCCTTGCCGAAGCGGTGTAGTGCTCACGCGGAAAAGGTTTCATCGCTGCAAGATGAGGCCAGCGCCAGCCAGTAGGAGCGTCGAGTCGTCGTCAATCGCGTGTTATCGATGGAGAATTAATCGGCGTTTGTTTTTATTTTGATTACATTTCGGCACTGCGTGAAGCAGTCTGGTTGGAGCACGGGGTTTTTGGTTGGGATTACAGCCCCCCAAGAGGTTCGATTTGTTAGATAATAAAAGCGATCGGTGCGCCACAGTGAATGATTGAGTTGCCAGGAAAAGGAATTGTCTTGTTCGGGTGATACTTTTGATATATTTAACTGTAGGACATCGAAGAAAAACCTACCCTTGCATAAATGCGGCCGTAATCTATTTTCAACCTGTAACAGATTCAAAGACACATTAAAAACCAACACTAGGAACTCGATTTCCTGACTTCTCTTCCGTTTTTTGATGGATGGAAAATTTAAGAAAGCGAATGCTTCCCTCTTCCGTGTATCAAAATCAAAACCCTATCCTATTAGTCCATCCGGTTTGCGAGTCACGTGTGTGTTCCGGTCCTTCCGCTTTCTTTATGGAAACTTGCATCGTTTTTTTTTTGAGTCTTACGGAAGGAAAATTATGTACTGCGCAGAACTAAGACAAAACAACTTGCCTCTCCGTTGGGAAAATGGAAAGTGTGTCGAAGGGGGAAAAAAAGGCGAACACACACACACACAAAAAGGCCCAAACAAAGTGACTAACTAGTAAAGTTGGCCGCTACCGTGGCTTGGTTGGCCTGTGTACATTAGCGCTCCGTCCGCTTCGTTTGGCCGGCGAAGCAGCAAACGGCAGCGGGCGTAAGATATTAAAACAATTTCCGGCGTACATAAACCCGCTCTCCTCTGGCCCGTCACGATGGCTGGCAGGGTCGGGAAAAATGCAGTGCCACGATGGCTGGCAGGTGCCCTGGAAAGACCACGGAAGACGCAGTGACTCCATCGCGCTAATGGAGCGCTAACTTATTTATAGTTAATCAATTAGTGGCAGGAATGGGAGTTTGAATAACGGCCATCTCGGTACGTCCAGCACATCCGGTAGTTTTTGGGTAGCGATTCGGATGGAAGTGGGTAGACAGGCAGGGATGGAAGCTAAGGGAAAGGCTCTTTTTTTATTTGGTTTGGAACGGGAACGGAAATTTCGTCAATGGGGATTTCTCAACGAGCGACATTGGGCAAGGAAACGTTTTAAGGCCGAGATGTAACGTGCGTTAAGGGAACGAAAAATTTTGGTAAAAGATTATAAAATATTGGATAAAAACATAGCAGGAGAAAATAGTAACTTTATACATTACAAAGCAAATTTTGTAAATGCTGTAAATGTAAATGCTGTAAATAATTATTACTTACTTGATGCACTGTTATCGCCTTGTAGAGAGAATTGGTCTGACAAGTTTGATGTATGTAAGTCACGACGAGACTTTCGCATCTTCCACTCGTAGTATGGCTTTCTATTTTGATGTAATATTTATCCTAATTTCAATGAAATTCAAATATTTATCATACCAGCAAATATTAGTGATCGATAGAAGAAACTAAATACAAATAATGAGGTCAACTGAGGTTGCCCAAAATAAGGCAAAAATCAAGGAGGAAATGTTTTGAAACATTTTGTACAAAATCAGCTCAAGAATAGCTGAGAATAAGGCACCGAGCTGTTATACTTTAACTAAGAATATGAAAAGAAACAATGAATCGGAATAGGTAGGAAAAATAAGACAATTTGCACTATTTCATTAGCAATTTATAAAAGGGCTGACAGATAAATTCATTCGTGTTAGCATTTCAAAACTTCTTGTTTGTGCCATGTCCAGCTGAAGGCTCAATTGAAGTATTTTTAATCTAATCTCACCTAATCTATCTTATAAGGTTTGGAAGCAGACTTAGTCTGAAGAGCGGTGCCAGTGTCTGACACGACAGGACTGAGGATCTTATCCCATCCGGACCGTTCCTTGGTAGTGAGCACTGATAGTCTAACTACGGGCTGGTAAAAAGTCTAGTAAGCAATTAGATGACTTTTATGACTTACAGATCGTTATGCGAAGAAGAAGAAGACTAAATACTTAAACAAAAATAAGGATTCTGATGTTTTTTAAATTTATTTTGAAAGTCATAACAATCATGAAAGCAAGTTTTTTTATATTGTGCGAAAAAAATGAAATTAAATTTGAAATATTTATTCAACCCAGTGAAAAAAATCTAGACAACAGAACCAAGAACCAATTGAAAGTAGGAAATGCATTGTAAAGCTGGAAATATTGTGTGTTTTTTGTTTCAAACAAACCAACTGAATATGTTCAAAGTAAACATCTACTGTTTAAGGAATTAGAAATAATTTAAATAGAAGAAGCATCAAACGACACCAAAAACACTCGCTGAAACATCCAATAGAAGAAAAGCACTTTTCGGATATCAAACTATCTTACAACCTATGGATACAAAATGAAACGACCATTTTAAATTAGATTACCTTCATATAATCACGTTTGGGGGTTTCTTATTTATTACATTTCTTTACCAATATTACGTCTAGAGATTACCATTAATCAATCAACACACCTGCGGCTAACGGAAGCGCATCAAACGGTCTTCAGCGCTACAATTTGTGGTTGCCGCCTCGCTTAGCTTAGCTGTGGGTGTTCATAATGTTTATGGATTTTTGCATGTCCCATAGCTTAACAACTACCTCTAAAACCCTACCAGTAACTAAAACCGAGTTTTGTTTTACTTTACAACACGAAAACATGGACACCGGAAGGGCTTACGCAGTTTGCCTTCTTCGTCCGTTCTGTGTGCTTTATAATACCCTTGCTGGTCGATCGGTACGGACATTTATCTACATTTTGGTTTTCTCAGCTACTCCTATCTCCCTCTACCTGTATCTCGTTTCGTCCACAAAAAAAAAACCCACGTGTCTATTCCCACATATTCGGAGACGACTCAAACGAACAACAGACGTGACGTAAAAGCACCCTTCAGAAGTGATCTTTTCACGAAAACCTCTTATCATGGCAATCGAGATGCCCACCACGACTGCTGCTACTACTGCTACCTCCATACGATGGTGTACTGTTCAACAAGCGGACGCGTCAAGGTCGAAAGCCGACGGTTTTGCGAATCGTTGAGACAACTCTTCTGAGATCTCTCACCAGCTTGCCCCGCTCCTCTCACTTTAAGCTCACGATCACTTGTTGTCGCTTTAGCGCCCGAACACGCAAACCACCGGACTCATAATTAACGCTTTTCCACCGAACATTATCCGGAAGTTGGGTAAGGGTGTGCTTGAACGTGGTGTCCATTTTACAGCAGACGACCGTCGACCTTGAAGAATCGGAACCGGGTGTATGGTGCCTTACACACCATACTTCAGCCCACAGTCCTGATAGTAGCCGACGTGCGACCGGTAGTGCCCCAAGTGTCCAAGGTTACCACCGAGATGTCCAGCGGCAGCAGCGGCGGCTGCGGCTGCCGAGTTGACCGGTGGGCTAGCGGACGTAAGGCTATTGCTTCCGGGACTGCCGGCCGGTTCCATCTGACAGTTGACGGCAACGGCAGCGGCGGCCGCCGCAGCAGCAGCAGCCGACGCCTGGTTGTGATCGAACACCATATCCCGGAACCCGCCCGCGCCTGGTCCCATCGTGCCACCGTTGTGCGCTCCGATACCTACGCCTCCACCGAGACCTACCCCATTCCCGATGGATCCACCACCAGCAACACCACCACCACCACCGAGACCGACACCAATTCCGGACGTTGGCGTGACGGTAACCGAGGGCAGGGTTGTTGGTGTGGTCGTCGAACTACCGGAGGTATTGCCGATCGATTCCGGTGGAGTTTCCGGCGTGTACCAGCCACCGTGCGGTGGTGGATGATGTGCGGAACTGTGATGATGCCTTAGCTGACCACCGGACGCTGCCATCAGGTTGTCGTCGTTAAAATGGTACGGGTAGGAGGTGTGATGCAGCCGCGGGTTGTACACGTTCATCAGCGAGTCCACCGTAAAGCCATGATCACCGGCGGCGGACAGGTGATTCATCTGGGTCGCGAACGTATCGTGGCAGGTGTTAAGCAGCGTAGACGTTAGCCCATCCTTCACCATACACTGGGCCGCCAGTTCCAGGCCCGGTTCGCGCTTAAACGTCTGATGATGTCCGAGCGAAGTTTGGTGATGTTTGCCCTCGAGCGTATGGTGATGATGGTGGTGATGGTGATGGTGCCCGCCGGACATGATCTTGATCGGTTTAATGTCACCCATCTTGTCGTCCAGCAGCAGGCTCTGCCGTTTCATCAGCTCTTCCTTCTCCTTGAGCGCATCCTTCTTCTTGAACCGGCGCCGCCGCCGCAGGAACGATCCATTGTCGAACATATTGTACGAGTCCGGATCGAGCGTCCAGTAGCTGCCCTTGCCCGGCTTCTTATCATCCCGCGCCACCTTGACGAAGCACTCGTTCAGGCTAAGGTTGTGCCGGATCGAGTTCTGCCAGCCCTGCTTGTTGTCCCGATAGTACGGGAACCGATCCATGATGTACTGGTAGATGCCGTTCAGGGTGATCTTTTTGTCGGCCGAGTTTTGGATGGCCATCGCGATCAGCGCAATGTACGAGTACGGGGGTTTCACCATCTCCTTGTTCTGGTGCGGCGCGGCCAGCGCATATGCCGACCCGGCGTACGCGTACCGCGAGTACTGATCGTACGTGTAATGGTGGGCCGAGGCCATGGTGGGCCCGTTCGTCGGATAGCCGGGCTGTGCGTGCCCATAATGGCGCTGGTCCGTCGTAAACAGTGTGTGCATTTCGTCCAAAATGGTGATGCCTTTGTAGAATTACTTGGTTCGGGCACAAAAAACTCTACCACTTGGGCAGTTGGCGATCACTTCACTGCTTGATCGTTCACTCAAAGATCACAATAACCTTAGCTTACAAGCGTTTAAAGCACACATACACAAACACATAGCATATTTCGGTTAAATCCGTCGTATAATCACCACGCACTTCTTAATGTCCACAGCAAACTTTAGTTTATATCCGATTGTATCCTTTCTATTGCGATCGGTTCCGTCCCGCCACACGCGCACTTGCAGTTCACATTCGGCAATGCTTCACCTGCCTTATTGTTTACCACCTACACACATGCACATGCAGCACTTGTTTTATTTTTCTTTCCAACTTCCAACAGCGCGATAACAATCCACCAGCGCGTCCAGCAGCCGACTGATTGGGCCCCTTACAAATCAAAGTCCCGACGGGCTGTGTATGCTGATGACGACGGCGATGATGATGCAGCTGCTGCTGCTGCTGCTGCTCACTGATTGCTTTCCGGTCAGCTCTCAACGGATCTTCGCACGAAACTGATGCTAAGAAAAACAGGTTCTCCGGCCGTACGGTGGTCCGCTGTGGTCCGGGACAAGGGATGTGTGCCATCTCATTCCCACCCAAGCGAACGTCGCGAACGACGCACTCTTTCACGCGCGCCCTTTCTGCAGATGCGTACGCGCACGCATGCGCCCCGTCCTGCTTTTCATCCGGAACGGTGAGCTCTTTTTCCTTCCTTTTGCAGCGAAATGGCAGAGGGACGGGTCTATGAATCGTGCCCAAAAAGTCAGCCCGTTTGTGTGAGCGAGAAATGGAAAATCCTGGCCCCGTTTCGGGGAGGAGTGCGAGCCGGTTGGCAGCCTTTAGCTAGCCGGAAGTATGAGGCAAGCATATAGCAGCATCCAGCATTCAGCATAAAACATGGAGTTTCGATTAGAAGAGCAAACCGTGCGCCACGCTTCCATGGTGACGCGCTCGGTCGGTTATTTGAATTTGACAAGCTGGTCGAGCATTTTTGACAGCTCAGCACCGCGCACGCTGCTTTGTTGCCGTTTCATGTTGTTAACCGCGTCTGCTATTTATTTCCTCTATAATTACAGAAATAATATTGTTTTACTATTTCGGCCCCCCTTTCCTGCTGTCCCTGGTCCATGCCGGCTCGGTACGGGCCACTTTCAAGTGTGGCCAGCGTGTTTTGGTGGGGTGGTTTGGGTAGATGGAATGATGGAGAAACTATTTTTCTACTGACAACGATTTAACACCTACTTTGACATGATACAAAACGATCAAAATTAATGTATTCGCGCTGGTGAGTGATCTTCCCCCCCCCCCCCCCCCCCCCCTGGTAATGCCTGTTTGTTTGTGCGACCGTGCTTTGCTGTTGGTTCTAAAAAAATCTGCATATTTGTATTTTCGCTTTCCACTTTACTCGTTTTCTGGTACTGTTTTTGTAGAAAAGATTTAGCTTTTATAATACCGACCTGCTTTCTCGCTCTCTCCTTTTCATTTTCAGACCATTTTTTGGAATTAAAATATGTGAACAAAATGGAGCAAGTGAACGGTGAGTAGCATCAGCAATTTTCCACAAATTCAACCAAAATTCCGCTCACAATCTCCAGCAACTACCAAAAGTTTTATTATCTCTACTTCTGCTCTAGTTGGTCGACAAATTTTGAAATGCGATCTGAAGTTGATCGACGCTTTTTTGTTTTTCGTTGGAAAGGTTTTTTGCATCTCCTTTTTTTTTCCTTTGCTTCCTTTGTTTCAACTAATTCCTGGTTATTATCATTTGCTTTTCTGCTAGTTTCACGTTTTGTTTTCTTATCGTTTTACGAAAACGAAACTAGCTCACACACGGGACGGGCGCGGTATGCGGAACAAATTTTATTATTTTTCCAAAATCCTCCACCCTCTCCAGAGGTGTCCAGTGTCTTCCTCTTCTGGGCCCTGTATGCTACTACTATTTGTGTTTTGTGTTGCCTTTAATGTTTGTTTTCCAAATTGGTGCAAGACAAATATTTTCTCATTTAATTAACTTTCGCTGATTGAAAATCACACCGTGCGAGAGAAGCGACGGCGACCGTTGCGTGTGTGTGTGTGTGAGGTGTGGTTGGTTGTTGTGTACGGTAGATTGGGTGGGAAATTCGAATGATCCGAGGGATGGACGGGCAGACGGAGATCAGACTCGGAAAAGCATAAATTTATGCGATGTTAGTTAGTTGCAGTTGTGTTGGAATGCGGGAATGTTCCACTGTTGGTGGAACTTAGGAGGTCGAACTTTGAGGCGGGATAGAAAGAAAACACCCCAATGGGGACATCAGGAATGTGGTGAGCTGGGTGGTATTTTTTATGTTTTATTTATTGTTTTGGAATGATTTGAAATAACAGTTTAAAAAAAACTGTGGTTAGTATTGGTTGAAAAAAAAAAGAATGTAGAAGAATTTTGGCCCAGTGTTTGATGATCCTAACTTGCAGCAAAATGTGTTGTTAAAATATGTATTTATTGCTCAAGAAGATAGTGAGAATAAAATATGAGTTAATTGAAAAGTTAGGGAGGGGAGGTCACTTCATTGCTGTGATCATCGATTCATTTAATTATCAATATTTATAAAATCCTATAAATTACATTATAATGTCCAAAAACATATCCGCAATATACGAGCCCCATTTTTTCGAGCAGGGGCTGAAGCTGAACGCGGACGGGTACATTTCCATGCTGTACACCGTCGTAAAGCCTTGGATCACGAGAGTGGCCAACGACAGACCGTACGTGTTACGGCAGGATTCCGCTCCGTGCCATACAGCCTCCAAAACGATAAGGTGGTTGGCGACCAATTTCAACGACTTCACCGCGCCGAATGTGTGGCCTCCCAGCTCCCCGGATCTTAATCCAATGGATTATTTCGTGTGGGGCGCGGTGGAACGGGACACCAACAGAACCTCCAGCAACACCAAGGCGGAGCTGATGGCGAAAATCAGGTCCGTTTTCGCGGCCCTACCTCGCCCTAATTCCTGAGGATAATCGGCACCACAGTACCTGCAGTGAAGATTTGAACTTTGATCCTTTCTTACCGTAGAACCTTGTTTTACCGAGTATACTATTTCATCGTTTCTGAGTAGAATCACTAATCAAGGAATAAAAGAGGGACTCAAGCTACAGAGATCCAGGAATTTACGGAAAATTAGCATAACATTCAATAAAGAGACTCCCATAAAGACATAAGAAATATGGAAGAATAAGCAGAAAGTAGCTTGATTTAAGAAAGGAGACAAAAAATTGAAGAGGCATCGATCTGTGTACCAGAATCTGTATGAAATTCAGCCTTGTTCCGTAGCCCTCACACAAATCAAACGTTTCTTCCGGAAAGTTCCACAAAAGCACAGCCCTCATCTTCAGCGGGCATGTCTTGCGAAAAGCCTTGTCGCAACCTTATCTCAAGCCGCGGTCCCGTTTCATTAAACAACGGCCAAACGCAGCGTCATGCACGACGGTACTGTTAATTTGTGACCAACCGAGAGCCAGAGATTTAAGAACTAGGCAAATATTTACTCTCCAAGCGACCGCGCGCGTCGGGCCACACGTTTGCGTTTCACTTCCATTGCCCGAATCGCTGGGCAGATCGCAATCAAAACTCCGTGCCCGAAGATGAACCTGAGGTTGTTCAGATTTTCGGTGCATCATTTCGGTTCGCAGTGATGCCGGACGTCTTGTTCTGCGGATCGAACTTTTTGCTATTTTTGCCGCCTCCTGTACCGCTGGCGGGCATATCCGGACTGCACACAGACACAGACTGGCCAAATCGATGCATCGTCGGTATCAGGAAAAAAGGAGTGGCTGCTTCTCTGCACGTTGTGACGTTGTTGGATGACCAACCAAGTTGAGCCTTTGGACGCCTCAAACGGTAACGTGTTGTTGTGATAATGTTTGACACAGGTGATACAGGTTCCCTCGAAGCAATCCGGCACGTCTTTCAGTCTTTCGCTGAATGCCGAATGTGGTGCTTGTGACCTGTGGACCACGTGTACGGTTGTAGACAAACAATCGTTTGGCAAAGATTCGCGGATTGTTAGTGTTGGCAAGCAGGGCAAGCTTAAGTGAGGTCATTCTTAGAAGTAGTGGAAGGTCTTTTTTTGTCGTTAGAATTTTCCGTTGTAGAAACAAAATTTTGGTAGCATTTCAATCGTACAATTTCGCGTTGAAACACAAACAATTTTGCTTACGGTTCGCTCAGTGGCGTCACCTCCCGACAGAAGAAAAAAAAAAGTTGAATGTAAATTGTCAACATCCGGACGAGAGGTAGCGCCTTGGCGTGCACATGAACGTACCGGAATTCCCCCGGGACGCGCAGCCCATAAAGCCGGAATATTGTGCCTTCCCTCATTAGGATCGATCGATTTACGGATCGACGATGCTGGGATGCTCTGGGAACCCGGGACCACCCGCTGCCTGCAACAACAAACTTTGCACCCTCCGTGCCGGATCACATAATCCTCCGATTCGTCGAGGAGCCACCGAAAAGGGTTACGGGTTTCAGGGGAAAAACCCCCTGACAAACCACCACCAGACCAGCGTAGTACAGCGCCGGACCAGGGTCCACCAAAAACCAGCTTTGAAAGGACTTGGCAGCGCGGAAAAACCCAACACAATCGCCACGGCCGGGTAACGGCTCTCGAGATCGGGGCCAACATTTTATAAAGTCTGTGTGTGGAACTGGTGAAAGGACATTAGGTAGTGTGTGCTTTGGAAAGGAAGATCCTGCAATAACTCACCTTGCGTTACCTGTGGCGTTTCATTCATAAACTGTGGTGGACCAGTTTTCATTCATAAGATTGCCACGATTATGGGCTAACAGAGGTAAAGTTTGGTGGGCCCAACCTACCCGCAGGATGTCATAAACCATTGGGAGATGATGCCAAACTATTATTTTGTAGTACCTGGTAGACAGCGAAAGGGTTAAGGCCGAGGCTAGGCAAATTTTATTGGCGTCTTGGTAGCGAATGAAAGAGACAAGGAGCATTTGCACAAGGAGGTGAGGGTTCTTGCAAGGCATTCACTGGCAGAGTAGGAGAAAATTAATAAGGAAAACAGGAAATTGGGAAAGTACGGCGTGTTTGGCGACGGAGAAACTGACGGGGTAACAAAACGGAACAAGAAATTAATCTTCTAGTAACGTTTAAAAAATTATAAAAAAAGAAAAATTATTTCCTGAATGATAAACAACCAGAAGAAGTCTTCTTCTTCTGCCTGGAAACTGTCGCCAAACAGTTTCCAGGAAACTCGGTCTAGGGCTGCAGTCCTCCCAAAGAGCTTGCTGTGCTCCTCGTGTCGAATGGGTCGCTGACGAGCACCTGCTTGGTGGGGCATGAGTTCGGCATCCTCATCACGTGCCACAGCCAATGTACCCTTCCGGCTTTGACTACCGTCAGGATAACAGCAGCGCCCAACAGCTCAGCTAGCTCGTGGTTTTAGGAGCAGTTTAATTTTAAAATGTATTAGTAAGGTTACAAAACCAACAATTTATTAAGGTTTTTGATCTCTCACGCCACGATGGCCTCTTTCAGCTGTAGATATTCAAGAAAAGGAATGGGTTTCATACATTTCCAAATAGTTTTGGCAATGATTCAATAATTAAGATCTTGCGATTGAGATGCACTTAAAGATCTTGCAATAAAACGGCGTTGATTGTAAGAAAAAGGGTCAGAATTTAAGAAATATTTTAAAAATTAAACTTGAAGGTCCTATCCATGCATCAAGAGTAAAAATTAAACATTCTATCTGAGAAAATAGATCAAAAAAATATTCAAATTCAAAATTCAAAATGTTAAAAAGGGAGGCACAAAGTCTTAAAATTGAATTAAAAGGTAAATTGATAAATTATCAATAATTGAAGTAAAGAAGAAAGATGAACATGGAAATAGAGAAGCAAAACTGTCTTTATTTTCGTATTTTCGTCTAACTCTTGTAGTAATGTTCTGCAATAGAAGCAACAAAAATTCTAGTAGTAATTTGAGAAGAGAAAATCTCTAATTAGATAGTTAATTTTAGACTTCTTCTGTTGGTCTTTTCTTACTTCTTTTTTGGCAATTTAACCTCTCTTAGTTTCAATGGTTATTTTTCGCTTTATTGACTCAATTTACCCGTAGTTGGATAGTGGAATTCTGAGTATAGAAGGACGATACATATTAATTTTCATACAGTTCCTTTCGGTTCCCTGTTTTATATCTTCGAGTATACAATTAACAGGTTGGCTGATAAGTCCCCGGTCTAACAAAGAAAAACACATTTTTTTGTCAAAATTTGTTTTTATTATTCAACATAGTTCCCAACATAGTTCAAGAGCGATACAACGATTATAACGACCTTCCAATTTTTTGATACCATTTTGGTAGTACTTCTTCGGTTTTGCCTCAAAATAGGCCTCAGTTTCGGCGACCACCTCTTCATTGCAGCCAAATCTTTTCCCGGCGAGCATCCTTTTGAGGTCCTGAGAACAAGAAAAAGTCGCTGGGGGCCAGATCTGGAGAATATGGTGGGTGGGGAAGCAATTCGAAGCCCAATTCATGAATTTTTGCCATCGTTCTCAATGATGGCACGGTGCGTTGTCTTGGTGGAACAACATTTTTGTCGTTCTTTTTTCGTTCGTCAAGCAACCAAAAGTTGCTTGACAAAAGACGCTCTGTCTCACAAACTAATTGACATACAGACGTCAAATTTTGACACGAATCATTTGAAGGTTGGTGCTACATAAAAATAATATGCATTTAATACTAGCGGCGCCATCTATGTGTCAGACCGGGGACTTATCAGCCAACCTGTTAAGTCGATCATTTTCGGTCAGGATATTTCAACACAAATTACTTTAGGCCCACTAAATTTCTCATGCATTTTCAACGTAATATAGAATTTTGTGGAATAAAAGTTGTCTTCAGTTACTTGTATTTTTCAAAAACACCTGTCTCTACCTTACTCGACATAAAAAAAGGGGTTCTACGTCTTGCTGCTTCCGGTCACGAATCCGTCCACTGGTACGACAAAAAAATGAAGACATCCTGTAACATCCTGGGTCCACGCTCTCCCAGTTGACACCTGTGTGAGCCGAACGACTTCATGGTGCCATGTTGTTGATGGTGACGATGATTTTATGACACCCAAACCATTGTAGCCATAGGATCTTGTTTTTGTGTGTTTCCTCCGTCTTGTCTTAGCTGGGTAAAAGTGTTCTGGTTTTTTTGCTTGTGTGGAAGGTGCCATCGTATTGTGGGTACAACTTTCTACCCAAAATGGAGCACCACAACCGTGTAGAGAACCCTTTTTTTTATACCACCTGATTTTGGTCGCGCTCAGCAGGCTTTTATTGGCTGATTTTATGCAGGTTTTCGATGGGTAGGAACTTTCGCTTGTGGCTTGCTCCGTTTCGAAAACCGGACGTGCCGTGGGCATTTCCCAGCGTTAAGAACGAACGGTCAAACGGCTTGGTTAGAGGAGAGCGATTTCACTGACACAGCGGATTAATGAGTTTTCGTGGAATTTTAAGGGATTTTCCCCTGGACGCACTCAACTGTGCGAGGTAGTAGAATTGGTGTTAGTTGGAGAAAAAGATTTTCACGAAGTTTTAACACAAAATTGTATCAGAATTGTACCGTAAAATGCACAAATTCGTTAGGTTGGGAACTGAGAATTGAATCAAAATAATTAAACAACTATTTTATTTTCCCCACAATGCATGTTTGTGTGAGAAAAAACTGAAAATTGAATTATTTTCCTGTTTGGATTTTATCAACGTTATTTTATTTTATTCCTGCTGTCAGTCCCATCGCCACACGTGTTCCACGTACACGCAACTGCCTGCCGGATCAACCGGAAGCATCATCACACGATTGATAAATTAATTTCAATGTTTCGCCGAAAACTCAATCGATTTTATCGGCCAAAACCGAGGAAAAACAAAGGAACCGACACAAAGACAAACAATAGCCGGGCCCGGGCATTCGCATCGCACAAACAATGCGTAAAAACAGTTTCTACGTGCGTCGATAAAGTGGAACCACAAAACATCGGATATTGGTGTGTGGAAAAACGATAACTAGCAACAAAAAAATGTTTCAGAAAATGGCTCCATGAACGGTTGTCGACATGGCCGTATCGCCACTACACATCAAACATCAATCTCGAGGCCTCCAACAGACGAATTTCTCCCCCTTTTCTTCCCGTCCTGCTTTTCCACACCTTTCCACACATTTTCAACCTCAATTTCCACGTATTTGGAAAAACATATCGAAATCTTTTCTCTCATTTACACTCGGCAAACAACGGTCGAGCCAATATTGAAACGTTATTGTGTGTCCCCGTATGTGTGTGTGTGTGTGTGGGGGGGGGGGGGGATCCGGTTGTTTCGGTATCAAAAGTCATCGAAATCGATTTTCATCATCCATTTTCAATCATCGTATTATTAATGTGTTTTCTATCATTTCTTTTCCTTTGCTTTGGAGGTGGTTTTGGTTGGCAAAATCTTTCACTCCTTTCTGTGTTACGATTTGCCACTAAATCGGTCACATTTATACCGAGTACAAACACAAAAATCACAATAATTGTCTAGTGGTTGCTGTATGAGATACCACCCTTTTTTTAAACGAGTTTGAAAAACAGAGAGAAGGCAGTCAGACGCTGCGAAAACCCGTTTCTGGTTTCTGGAAATGGGAATTAAAATCCATGCCATAAATCGCAAATTTGTACTGCTCTACTAAGCTGGATCATTGTTTGAGGGTAAATTTTGCGATACACTACTTTCTCGCACGCTACAGTTACGGAAGTTATGTATCTAAGTTGATGCTATGCTTCTGCTGTCTTTCAAATTTGTGTTTCCACGGATATCGCGTCAAGAAAGGAAACGCCCATTTTGAAAAGTGGGCGTAGCTTTCGATTGCTTTGATGGGCTGCAGACTGGTGTGTTGGATTTCCATCAGAAGAATGGAAAATAATCATAAAAAGTTAACAGTTTTAATGTAATTCGTTTCTGATTTGATGCTTTTCAGATGTTTTTTAGATATACATTTTTGTGATATTAAAAGCGTTATTAAAATGATTGATAATATGAACTGTTTTTAGTTTAGATTTATTACCATATTTTATTTATTATTTTATTATTTTATTTCATTAAACCACACATAATGCTAATGGAAGTAGACAGCAATACATTTCTTTTTTGTCCTACAGTTGTCAAATGTCTTTAAGTCATTCCTAGTTTCATTGACTTTAATTGCCCTTAGCTGAAAATGTCCTTTTTTAATATTTTTTTTTTGCACCGTTTAAAATATTGATTATGTATCATTGTAATAAATGTTACTGAATTTTAAAGAAATGTTAAAAAAAAATTATAAAAAAAACTTGTAGAATAAATTATTACTAAGCAGAAACAAGCAAAAATTCTAAGCATATTTGTCCTGCAATTTATGCTTTATTTGAACAAGATGTTCGAAACAAGATAAAAAAAACTAGGAACTTGAGTAATTCTATCTTCGAGCAACTTTTTCATCGTTTAACTCATGTTGTTTTTTGTGTTTTTTTATTTATTCTTTGTGGCATCTTCTACTGAGTTGTTTAGTTTAGTGTTGATGTGTATTATTTCAAAGATTTTATTTGTTTCCTGTTTCTTTGTTCATACAATACATTACAGTAAGATAAGGTCTTTTTATGGTAGTAACAAATTATTGCTTCCGATTCTTCTACTAATGATAGACATTTGGTAGAAACATTTGGTAGAAACTTCATAGACATATGAATTTTCTTAGATATTTTTTTTTCAGTTCAACGCTGATCACATCATAACAGTTTAATAGTTTTGTGACATAAAAGCTAGCTTTTGCATTGATTAGTTTGAAAAAAAAAAACAAAGAAGAGTTGCCCAAAATTAATGAGAAATGTGTGCTTAAATTTTATTACTATTGATGGATCGTTTTTTTTTTTTGTAGTTGAAGGTTTTTCGGTCATATTTTAGGTCGAATGAGAAAAAGACTAAATTGATTAATAGAAACTCGGTATCACATCACCGTTTTTGTAAGTATTTTGTACAACAGTAGTGTCTTACTCCATTTGCAGTCACGGTATGTTGTTTTTATTCGATGATAAATTATCCATTTTTACCTAAAATTTGGATGAGACATGCCACCTCAGTTTTGCAGAAGAATTCTTGAGAATAGGGTGATTCGTTCAAGAAAGCTGAATTAGTTTTGATGTACCAAACCTATCGTTAACTTGACAAACCCTGTCTTGCATCAAAATGTTCAATCAAAGAAAGAGAAGGCAAATGTAGAAGGGACATTCCAGACTCACTTCGATTGGTTGCTTACCCACAGTTGCCATAGCTAAGGGCGTTGCTGTGTATGTTCAATTGTTATATATTTTACAATACCTGTGGAAAACGTTGGAAAAGCACCAAGCGCCAAAAGCTTACGGGAGCACACAATTTTCCGCCCTCTTCTAGCACGCACGAGTGAAATCGATCGAATCGAGCGGGGGTGACGGTACGGATGGTACCGGGGTACGCAGATAAATCCGTCATCATGTCTGGTCTCGGTAAAATCGTCACTTATCAGCCAGGGCCACACATTCGCCCGCGCGTAGGCTTAATGTCAAAGGTGGAAAACTGGGGATGGAAACGTTCACAGGGAAAAGCATGTAGCCCGCTAGCCCGTCCGTCAGCCAGCCCCTATGAGCCCAGCCAGCCCAGACACGGGCCAGATACATAAGCAGATTAAAGTGCAAGAGTGAATGTGTGTTCGGGCGCCGTGATAAAAGCACATCCGAGCAGGCTTTGGGGCAAACGGGAGTTTTTAGGGGTGGGGAAATTATTTGGAACAATATGGCCTCATCATCGACACACACACACACACACACTGAAATCGTATTGGAATCCATTTTTTCGTTGCTGGTGCTTTGTTATCACCATGGCAACCGTGTGCCCCATCTTTGTTTGCAAACGTTCGTACGTGAAGGTGTTATTTTTAGAACTGTATGGGTGCACTGATATGACACAGAGGAAGAGACGGACAACCGGGTGCTTTTATTGAGGCTTTATCTAATTGAGCTAAATCGTTCTCGATTCTCAATTTTCGTTTTGTGCATTGCTTTCGATTTTTTATTTTTTTGTTTGGCCCCGGTTTTTTTTTACACGGTTCACCTAGAGTTTATATGTACACATGGAATAAAAGCAGCCCTCAAGAAGCATGAAGAACACTTTCACTAGGAAAAGGAGACACATAAATTCTCTTTCGTTCAAGTATGCATGTGTGTGTGTGTGTGTGCTCCGGATTGCTTTGAGGAACATTCACAACGTGCAAGGCGGATATGAAGTCGCTGTTATTTTGCTTGGTTTTTCCGTTTTTCCAAGCCGGCGTGATTGGAGTGGATTTGGCCTGCGGCACATACTAAGGTTCAATAACCCTGGGTAAGATGGGAAGGCTTTGCTTTAATATCAATCCTATTTTTGAGCAGATTTTTGGAAAAGTTCTCAAAGTAGGTTTTTGTGAGAATAGTTTTCAAAAAATACAGATCTCTTAAAATAAGAATTAAAATATTTAATGGCTCATACGGCATAATAAAAAATTCAATGATATAAAAAAGGAAAAAAATCAACACCTTTAGACTTGTTTTGTGATAATACGGCGACGTGTCGTCATACTTAATAGTAAATAATTAGACTAGTTTTGTACCATTTTACACTATTATTTTCCCTACGAATACGAATGTTCCATGTAGAAAAACTTTGCATACTTTTAAGATTTTTTTTCGTATTTTTTATCGTCTTTTTATCCAAATATACTCAAAAAACTTTTATTGAAGTAAATTTATTTTCAAGTTATGTCTTTAAACGCCCTTGTTATATTGATAAACAGTTTTTGGAGATACAGATTTTTTGTTGCAAGCGAAAGCACTGCACAATTAGGATTTATTAACGTTTAAAGGTTTAATTAAAAAAACATAATTATAAAAAAAACAAATCAGAAGCTACTTTTGCAATCTTTTAAATGAAAAAAATTACAAACTGCCTGTTTTTAAAAAAAAATAAAACAGATATTTTATAATTCTTTACAGCTTGTTGTTCGAAGGAAACAAAAGTTTATCTTTTTTTATTATTCTACTAAATTTTGGTTTAATTTTCATTAAGAAAAGTTAGGTTAGGTTTAAATTTTTGGAATTCGAATTGAAATAGGAACTAATAATCAAAATAAAAAAACTACTGAAACTGTTAAATGTGCAAAACAATGATTTAAAAGAACTATAAAACTGAAAAAAAAGCAATGGAAATTTGCTAGGATTTAAATCCAGAAAATAAACGAGCTAATAAATATGAAGTCAACAAGCTGTCTTTAAAACCAAAATAAGGATGAATCCAATTTACCCTTCTTTACGGTGAAATTATTTTATTTAAATTCAAGCAGGAAAATTGTACCTTGGATAAGAGCTCCATCCATCTCGGTACTCGGCGACCGGGAACCGTGTCTCGGGACGCTAAAGTGACCTACATATTCGATCCGGTCCCGAATGCCCCCGGTGCCACATCTCTCCGTCGATTTGGGGTCGTAAATATGTTCGCGCCCAATTCCATTGCCGAATGATGATGATCGGTGGTTATATCAAATCGCTCCCTTGGATGGTTTGGACGTTGTACAAGAAGAGGAGGCAATTAGGAAGGCAAGCGACGAAGACGAAGAGCAAGAGAGCGGTTGAGGGTGATTTTAATGGAAGGGAATTGTTTTCCAATCCAGGCCTTCTTGCTTGCTGGAACGAAATCATAATTTCCTCGTAAATAATCGATATCGGTAGGGGGGCCGTCGCCGCCGCCAACGGTATCTTCCTGGTGTAAAGCTGGTTGGCGCCAGCTTGCAGCAAGAAGGTGGCACCCGTTGGGGAAAGGTACGATAAAGCAGCTGGAATGTTGAGCATGGTTTTGGGGCAAGTGGTCGCTATTAATTTATGCATTTCGTAAACTCTTACAAAACTCTATCCTGCAACGTTATTAGAAGCGAAAAAGGGCGCAAGAATAAGGCATCAAAAGTGATGGAAAAGTCAAGCGATTTAAAAGTCCCTAAACTCATTAGTTGTGCATTTTTAATCGTATTTTCGGACGAAAAATAACAATTTCACCTTTCGAAATCTGCTTTTCGCGAGTTTTGTTATTGTACCGCACTTTCGTACTTAACTACGGAGCGAAAAAAGAAAAAGGGACATCTTATCCACCTGATGGTCGTCCCACCCCAATCAGGTCGTCGCTCAGCTTCGGGACAGCGGGTGTTGGAGAGTGTTATTTTTGGCACCCTGACGCGTTGACACATCGACGAGACAGGGCCAGGAACGAGGGTGACAGAGACGTCGGCCAACTATTTTGATAAGTCACCTTTCCCAAGTTCCCAAGCTCACGGGTCCGGACAAAAAAAAAAAAAAGGATGCTGAAGCTAGTGCTGCTGGTGCTGCTGATGATGATGTTTTCTTTCCATAAATGAAGGCTCTTGTGTCAACACTTATGTCACTTTTTTGTGTGTGTGTGTGCGTGTGTGACCCTTTGACGCGGACCTGTACTTGTGCATCTGCGTTGCATCGATCGTTTCCTTCACCGGCGGCTACCTGTTGAGAAAATGGATGAAAAAAAAAAAATAAAAATGCACAAGACGGACGACGAGACAAGTGTTGTTTTTACATTTTTCCCCTTTTTTCTCTCTCCTGCCCTTCTGCGTGCTGATGATTAGCGAAGTAATGAAGAAGGTGCGAGATAACGTTGCAAAACAGAAAGGCATTTTTTTAATCTTATCGAAAGTTAATGTACGAAGGAAGAACAGGGAGAGTATTAACTTTTCGAAAATCGCTTTTAAATGATCCTCATTTCCATACCCCGGGAAAGGGAAAACAAAGCCCTGTGAGAAGACGTTGGTTCTCTTTGCTTTCGCCTAAGAAAATGATAATTCTGCAACATTGAATTGGACGGGATTTTCCCGGTTTTCTTCCACGCAAAGATGGCACCGGTCAAGTGGTTTTGGGAAAATTTAAAATAGAATAGGAAGAAGGTAATTAATAAACCGAACCGAGTTGACAGTTTGCTGCTCAAGTGCTTCTTCAGTTCCGAGCAATCCAAGATGTCTTGTTGGTCCGTTTCCTTGGTGACAAGAGAAGGAGAGGTGAGAGGGTGAGTGGAATGAAATGTAAACACCTTTTTTTTCTTCTTCCATCCCAACATACCCCACCCATCCTCGTCTCGATCGATTGATCTCATGGCCTATTGCGTTTGTAACGTTCCTTTATTTTTGCTTCGGTTTCGGTGGAAAAGCGCTGCTTCTTCTATTGTTTATGTTCAATTTTTATTTCTTTTCAACGATTTTAAAACGTTGTTATTTTTATCGTTATGAGAGGGCGTATTTTTTTTTTGTTGTCTCTATATTTCGGACACAGCTGACACATACACACCCACACAAAAGGACATTGGCCGTACCTTTCCGGCCACTTGTAACGGAAAGATAATATTTAGCTAGGATGTGCGCGCGTTTTAGCGTTTTCTTTCCGCTTCTGGTGAAAGGAAAACGGGAAGCAATTTACTTGGAATTGTTACTGTGACATTTCTTTGTGGGGATGTCGACATATTTTTTCGACGAATAAGGTACATAACATTTGAAAGAGCGTTTGGTTTTTTTTTTACATCCAGGCGTTTGTTCGTTGGATGTGGCCACTTGGAGGGTTGAAGTTCGGATGTAAATCCGCTTATAGAAAGCTCGATCTAAACTATTGGTGTCGATGATCGATGGATTAATCCCTATTTATTTCAACAAGATCATTGTGGAGGATCACATCTACTGCGGCACAAGAGGATTCATCTTCAAGAACTCCAGACATCTCTAAATCTTCGCTATCTAGTGCTAGTTAGATTCGTGATCCTGACCCTCTTAATTCTAGTGTTAATATAAGTAAAGAGGCGCCGGTCTTGGACAGTACAGGACTGGGAATCAAATCCCATCCTGACAATCCAGTTACTCGGTAGCGGAAAGCCTAGTAAGCCTTTTAATGGCCGGCGTGACTTAGTAGCTCATTAAGCCAAAAAGAAGATCATAAGTATCTACTTAAGAGTATTAAAAGCATTGAAATTGATTTGGAAAAAAGGCAAAATTGCACTCAAGATTGGAGCTATCACAAGTCCCCGTAGTTCCCGAAAATGCAGGATAATCACAGAACTTTTCACTTTCCATTTCCATTTTTTTTTATTTCATTTTTCGGACAAAATCCCATTCGTATCGCATGCTCGCTCAATACCCCGTTCGGATCGTATCCTAATCGAATCCCTATCGTATCTGGTCGGATAGAATCAGAGTCTTTGAGTCTCTGAGATTAAATTCGCTTCTCGCGAGAATCCCAATTGGATCCCAATCGAATTCGAATTCCAATCGAATCTGATCTGATCCGTTTCAAATCCAATCCGATTTGAATCTTCCTAGGGATTAAATGTTCTAATCCTCGGAGTCCTTCGATCTTGGGGCTAATTCTACCAAGAAATCTGTTCGCCTATGGAGCTGTTATTACCAAGGGATTTCGTAGTCGAACAGACCAACGGATATTGTACTTAAAGCTTCATCTACCAACTCAGTACCCAGTGTTATAAGACGCCGGGTCCCGGAACCGAGGCATCCCCTTTTCTAAAGGGACTCAACCACCAAGAGGAGCCTTATCGTCCGAAGGTCCTAGTAGTATAAGGAGACTTATTGTGCATGAGGATCAACCTATTGGACCCTTCAACCCTTTGGGAAACATTATACTGGATCGTCTTTTATTACTCACTTCCTGGGGACGATCAATCATGATCTTAATAAACGCAGATTGTTCTTAAGCGTTGGAATCTGCATCTTTCAAAGATACTTGGTGCATGTTTGGCATATCTGGAGAACTTGGTCTTGTAGACGATACTTCAAAACCGTTCTAAATATTTCCATTCCAAGAAATACTTACCTATCTCAACCTATTTTTACGTAGACTCAGCGTCCCTCCTCCTATTCCCATCCCCCCCTCCAACTCACCTGCTGCTTGATCCATTCACTCCCACCCTCGATTGCATAATGGGTTTTTTGTTTCTCGTTGTTGTCTTTCGTAAAGCAAACCAGAGCAGAGTGTTCGAGAGCAAGGTCATAACATTTGCTCCTAAACCATGTGTACAACATGCTGCTGTTCGGCAAAAAAAAAAAAAAAACGTCCGTCCATTCCCTTAAAACAAACCCTTTGAAGAGTTTACCGCAGCCCAAGCTCGAGACGAAAACAAAATCATTCGTGTGTTTACCGAGTACGTTTGTTGAGAAAATACGGGTGGTTGGTATTTATTTATTTTTAAAAGCTCTTGCGTGCTCGCGTACACCTCGGCGACAGGGCCCCGGGTATGTCAGTTTGACACACACACACACACACAAAAAAACCCCAAAGTCATTCCAGCACGGTATGGAATTTTGGGTAAGAAGTTTGGGGTATCTTCCGTTAAAAATTCATATATGCAAACAGATTGGAAAAGTGATCGAATTACGAAGCCATTTGAAGCCCTGTGTGTCGATGAGCCCACCAACAAACTTGGCACGAGCCATTTTGCTGATGTATTTAATCGTTTCCAAAGTTCCCAAAGCAGTGTAGGTTTGTTTACTTTCAGGGGAAAGGAAAAAAAAGGCCCTAGTTGGTTAAATGATTTGTTTTCAGTAAACAACAGCCCCGAACCCAGTCGTTGATCCACTGTAATGTGAGGCTCTCTCATGTAGCGAAATTCATTTGGTTTCGTTGCATTCACCGACATACTTAAGTGGCCGTAAAGTTTAAACAATCGTAGGCTCGGTTCCTGGGTTTGGTTTTGCCGTACCATGTGCATTTGCGACGGCAATAAAGTTTAATGAACCTCGCCTCGTACAGGAGAAGCCCAAAACATCCGATGCAGCCCTTCCGCATGTGCAAAAGTGCATTTGCTTCGTGTGTGGTATGGGAGAAGAATGAGAATGATGGGAAGCGTTTTTAATGGACGCTTCGGATGTCGCTTACCGGATGCAACGGGGGGTTGCATTTGTGGCAATGCATTCCGGTGGGCATGGGTGAGGAAGGAAGAATGATCGTTTTTTAAATGTATTGTTTGTTTAGTTTGGGTTGGTACGATCGATTTTAATATCGATTGTCGTTGAAGTTGAGTGATGTATTCTGCTGCTGAGGTGGAAAGAAAGCTCCAAACTAGTGAGAAAACTACAATGTGCCTTTGTAAGTAAGGTCTCTTGGCAAGGGAAGATCCGTTTCGATGTAGCCTTTCGGATGATAGACGCATGAAGAAGGCTTTGCAGCAACTTTAATCGAATGCGATAAGAGAATTATTTTAGGTAGACAAATTGAGAATTATTCTAGGAGATCTTTTGCCATGGTTGCCTCAGGATGGTAAGAGGTAGTCTTTGTTTTTGGACTACTTGGTCAGCGGTAATGTCTTGCAATTGGATAAGATTCTGGCAGAATTTTGTGAAGCTATCCACGAGCGTTTAAAAGATCAAAAACATCCCCTCCCCGGGCGGAAGAGGTCCTGCTAAGCATATATATGTGGATATATTTTATTTCATTGTTCTCTTCTTTTCTTCTTCTTCTTCTTGGCCTTTTCAGGGTTGAGCACGACGTGTACACATGGCCGTGCCGCCAATCCGTTTCCAGGAACCACGGACTAGGGCTACATTCCTCCATCCATAGCTACATCCGATCTCCTCTACGTCTCGTGCCGAACGGGTCGCTTACGAGCACTTTCCTGGTGGGGCATGAGGCGCAGGTGGCTTGCAAGGCCTCTCCCCCAACGCTCTGTCTCGTCGGAGGGCCTACGCATCCTAGCTGATTCGAGTCCCATAGGATGCCAGGACCGAAGGGACAACCAGGCGCCCATAACGAGGACGAGGACGGAGACGGTGCGTGGGTACTTAAGGATTAGTGGATGAGAGTAAGGAAAGAGCAGGAATTGCGCATGGAAAAGCGGGTAAAAATCCTCTCCTCCTCCTCTGTAGCTCCCAAGCTAGAGTGGGACCAAATTGCTGAAAAGTGTTAGAAAGGAGGACAGTGTAGACGTGGAGGAAATGCTTTAAGAAATATGTACATAATCAGCACAGGAAGGGATGGAAGTACAGCGCCGACTCGTCACATTTAATATAATTTGGTTATTAACCAAATTGTAGCTTAATCTTTTCTCCCTCCGAAGAGAAAAATATTCCAATCTAGTTAGCGCAAGCAAATTTTGCACCACAATTTGATTTCGAGTAACAGGAGATCATAGCAAGCTAGGAAGTAGCATTTATTCGAAAAACATCGGTTTTTTCTCAGCTGGTAAAGTCACCGAAAAATTAATCGTGTTGCATACTTAGAGGCGCATAAAAAGCTTAAAAATTATACATCGCTAAAGCTATCAAAATTTGTGAAGCGGATTGCATACTGGTAGGCGCTTAATAATAGTACTGTTTCAGAAACCTTCGAAAAATATCAAATTCAAATTTAAATTTGAAATTGGAATTCGAAATTTAGAATTAAATTGGAAATTTGATTTTTTCTTCATAAATTTTAAGCACGATACCTGTTACCAACTCCAATGGATGCTCTCCTGTTACTATCAGTCGTTCACAATAGAAAATTGTCCATGGACCAAAATCGTGCAAGTTATCGTCGATTTTCCGCTAAATACCTTTTTCATGGAATAATTGGGCAGGGGTAGAAGAACCGATGTGGAATTTTTCTTAAAAACATGCGCGACTATGCGACATGTTTTTCCACAATAACAAGGCGAGGGGTTGAGGGATCGGGTTGGGGTGTTCGGCAAAAAGATGCACGGCTTCAAGACGCATCCAACGGTATGCCGGACGCTGGGATCGGACCAGGAATGACCGAGTTATCGTCGGTTTTCCACTGGAATGCCGTTGTTTTCCGCAATAACTTGGCGGGGGGTGGAGGGATCGGGTTGGGGTGTTCGACAAAAAGATGCGCGGCTCTAAGACGCATCCAACGGTATGCCGGACGCAAGGATCGTGCCAGGAATGAGCGATTTATCGTCGATTTTCGCCGATTTTCCGCAATAACTGGGCGGGGGTTGGAGGGATCGGGTTGGGGTGTTCGGCAAAAGATGCTTGGCTCTAAGGCGCATCTAACGGTATGCCGAACGTCAGGATTGGACGAAAACTGAGCGAGTTATCGCCGATTTTCACCGATTTTCTGTAATAACTGGGCAGGGGGTGGACGGATCTTGTCGAGGTGTTCGACAAAAAGATGCGCGGCTCTAAGACGCATCCAACGGTATGCCGGACGCAAGGATCGTGCCAGGAATGAGCGATTTATCGTCGATTTTCGCCGATTTTCCGCAATAACTGGGCGGGGGTTGGAGGGATCGGGTTGGGGTGTTCGGCAAAAAGATGCGCGGTTTTAAGACGCATTCAACGGTATGCCGGACGCTAGGATTGGACCAGTAACGACCGAGTAATCGCCGATTTTCCACGGGAATGCTGCTAGTGGAATTTCCCGTAAGAGGGGTAATCGGGGGAAGGCGGAACCCTTAGTTCCCTTAAATGTTTAAAAACACGTTGTAGAGATTTATTTTAAAGATATTTCAAGAAAGAAATAAAATTGAGACAGAAAAACTTCAAACGGAAAGAAAAACTTAATTTCGATCGGAAAAATATTTGTCATGACGGAAAGAAAATAATTTTCGGACCACTTTTAAAATTTCCATTTGCTACCTCCTCGAATTCATGCTCTCCTGTTACTCCTGGTCGAATTTTGCCGCATCGAAAACCGACCAATTTTGGCCCAAAAATCCGCCCCGGAGCGTCTCGTAGTAACAGGAGAGCATGAGTTCGAGGAGATAGCTCGGGCCGGCCAAAAAATTCTAAAATCAGTTTTCATTTTCGAAATCCAAATTAAATTTGGGTTGGAAATTTTAAGTTAGGATTTCAACTTTAAATTTTGCATCGGGACTTTAAAACTGACTTTGGATTTTAAAACCGGATTTGGAATTTTTTGGCCGGCCCGAGCTACTTTCTCGAATTCATGCTCTCCTGTTACTACAAGTCGCTCCGGGCCGGATTTTTGTGCCGAAAATCCGGAAATTATTATGCGGCAAAATTCGACCAGGAGTAACAGGAGAGCATACTAGTCGAGGAGGTGGCAAATGGAAATTTTAAAAGTGGTCCGAAAATTATTTTCTTTCCGTCATGACAAATATTTTTCCGGCCAATTTAAGAGTGTTCTCCCAATTTTATGAAATTCATCCTTAATTTTGTTTCTTTCTTTAAATATCTTTTAAAACGTCCTCTACAACTTGTTTTTCAATAATTAAGGGAACTAAGGGTTCCGTCTTCCCCCTATTACCCCCCCTTCCGGGAAAATCCAACCACAGCATTCCCGTGGAAAATCGACGATAACTCGGTCATTCCTGGTTCGATTCTTGTGTACGGCATACCGTTGGATGCGTCTTTGAGCCGCGCATCTTTTTGCCGAACACCCCAACCCGATCCCTCCAGCCCCCGCCCAGTTATTGCGGAAAATCGGCGAAAATCGGCGATTACTCGCTCAGTTTTGGTCCGATCCCAGCGTTCGGCATTTCGTTGGATTTGTCTTGAAGCCGCGCATCTTTTTGCCGAACACCCCAACCCGATCCCTCCACCCCCCGCCCAGTTATTACGGAAAACAACAGCATTCCCGTGGAAAATCAATTAATCAAAATTACTCGCTCAGTTTTGGTCCGATCCCAGCGTTCGGCATTGTCCGTTGGATTTGTCTTGAAGCCGCGCATCTTTTTGCCGAACAACCCAACCCGATCCCTCCACCCCCCGCCCAGTTATTACGGAAAACAACAGCATTCCCGTGGAAAATCGACGATAACTCGGTCATTCCTGGTCCGATCCCAGCGTCCGACATAACATTGGATGAGTTTTGAAGCCGTGCATCTTTTTGCCGAACAACCCAACCCGATCCCTTCACTCCCCGCCCAGTTATTGCGGAAAAACCGCATTCCAGTGGAAAACCGACGATAACTCGGTCATTCCTGGTCCGATCCCGGCGTTTGGCATACCGTTGGATGCGTCTTGAAGCCGCGCATCTTTTTGCCGAACACCCCAACCCGATCCCTCCACTCCCCCGCCCAGTTATTGCGGAAAATATCGGCGATTTCTTTCTCAATTTTACCAGCTGCAGTTAAGCGAATGCATTTCTCAAACTTTACTATACATAAAAATAATCCTACAGCTAACAATACCATCAAAACAAAAGCGTTTCTATGCTGTGAGTGTATGTATTCTTTATTAGCATAGCTTTAGTTTAAAAAAACACATACAATTTGCGTGTAGTTTTTATTTTAAATATACTTTCACGTAGCCATTTTCTTCTCAAATATTACAAAAAAAAAAACGCACGCAAAGACCGATTTGTTACAGTTTTAAAGCACTTGTTTCTTACGGTGCCATCCTTCGGCTGAGAGGTCCGAACGGTTCGTGGATGAAAGGACAAAGAGATGCTTGTCGAATGCATATTTACATCGCACCGTAGCCGTACAGCGGATAGCGGGAAATGACTATTAACATCGGGCCAACACAACGATCCTACAGATTACAGATACTTTGATGGCGTGTGTATGTGTGTGTGTGTGTGTGGTCTGGGGATTCGGGAAGGAATCCTTGTTTTTTTTTTGTAATGTCTAAATAATATATTTTACAACGTTTCCAAAAACACATTCCACGCATTCCGACAACTTGTCGGTGATGCGCGAAATTCATCACAATAGTGTAAGCAGTAGGTAGTAAGTAGTAATAATGGTGGTGATAGTAGTAGCTAAAGTATAGTAGCAATAGGTTTAAATTAAGACGACAAAAATACATCGAAACGGTAGGCTAAACGCTATAGTACTTTAAGCTAATATGTGTTTGTGTGTTTTTGTTTTACTGTGTATGCTTTTCCGTCTGGCATCCTTATGTACTAAGCTTAATGGAACGGTTCTTTTTTTTTAATAATTTTATCTTTGTGCCACATTCGTGCCACTCTATTGCTCTGTGATTGTCGGCGTAAAATAAAAATAAAAACATTAAATAATTCTACACAACTACTACTGCCTGTGGGCCGCCCCGTGGTCACACTATTTTACATCAAAGCGAGTTTAAGAGAAGCAAACAATAGCCTTACAATAGTGGATCGCAGTGGAGAAGGTTGCGTTAAATATGCTTCTTTTTTTTTGTTCCTATTTCTTCTCTCTTTCTCTCTCTCTCTCTTTCTCTCACTTTTTTTCGTCCTGTAATAGATCACAAATGGAAGCACATCGCCACCATTATCACGCAGCAATGACTGATTCGAATTTCTGCTTTTTGACGCACTAATACTAACTGCTTATTCGAGAGCGAGATAAGGGGTGTGTCCGTGTTGCGTGCGCTACATTTTCATAAACGATTTCACCTTCTTCACGTACCGATTGATCAACGGTTTCGGTGCTTTCTTGGGTCCTGTAGTGCCCTTCTCGCCGGATGCCGTCGATCCTAGCGAAGAGGTGACGGACGAGTGTGTCGACAGAACGTCATCTTCCCCATCGTCTTCTCGCTTTGTCCGACCGTCCAGCTCTGGCCCTGCACTGTCCACCTCCCGCACGTACCGGGGTGTACTGTCGACCGTGATCGTTTCCTTTTCGCACAACTGCTCGTGTGATGCGGTGTGAGATCCAGCCGCCGAACCGTCGATCGTGTCCTGATCATCATCGTTCGTATCTTCCCGCACGAAGCGCCGATTTAGACAGATGTTGCCACCCATCGAACGAACCGGCGTCTCCGGTGGACACCCATCACCCGTCCCAGAGGTGGGTGAACCCGGTTCTAGCAGCGTTTCCATGCTTTGTGTGTTGTCGAGGAAGTCACCACCGGTTCCATCGTCACCATCATCGAACAGATCGTCCATGCTACGAGATCGTCTATTTTTGCTCTTGATCGAAGCTTCCGTACCGGTTGCTACTTTGCGAGCAATCTGAGGTTCGTTTACCGCTTCCTCTTGGTGCGTTGGCGAGATTGCACCACGTCCATCGACTCGATCATTCCCTTCAGTTGCCTTTGTAGTGGCGGGTTCCACCACCGCCTTGCGGCTCTGCATGCTTGCCGAATCATCCAGCAGTCCATCGTAGCTGTGACTACGCAGCTCAATCTTCGGCGGTAGTGGAGGACGCTGCGAAACCACATTCAACCCTGCGGCAGAACTTCGCCGTAGCTCCGAGGTTGCTCTAGGGTTTAGCAGTCGCGGCAACGAGTTCATGCCACCCGGTACTCCACGATTCGCTTTGGCGTACCGTGCTACCGCACCGCGTCCACCACTACCGCCCGTTGGGCCTTGCCTTGCCGGGCTCGATGACTTGCGGTACAGTTGAGCGAGCGAAGCGTAGTACCGCGGCGGATGAGGACTGCCACCAGCTGGGATGGTACTCGGCGAACCGTTCAACGATCCGGTCGAACCTAACGCCGACACCGGGGGCAGATTGGCAACCGAAGGGGCATCTAGTCATTCGAGGTTACGGCTGTTCTCCTTGTCGCTGCTCTTGCCCGAATCGTTACTGTGCATGCGCTGGTAGATGGCGGACGAGGGTGTGGCATCGCCCGGCTGGCGGCTGTGCAGTCTGCTGCCATGATCCATCATTCCTCCGCGACCGTTTGCTTCTGCTCGCATGAACCTAAAAGGCAAAGGTGCGATAAGACGTACGAGAAAATAGTTAATAGGATGAACTTTGGATGTTAAAAGGAGCAGACGAATTAACTAATAAGTATCGATAAGGAAGCAATAGTACAGGTAAACCAAAAAACAATTAAACAAAAGGGGGAAAATTACAAGGTTTAAAGAGTGTTAAACTACTTGTAAATTGACCTAAAGAACCAAGTGTCCTTAAGCCCTTTGCTATGGGAGTTCAAATCAACTTAAAACAAATTGCATGCAAATTGTGTTGTTAATAAAGGAGGTTCATGCCATTGGGCTCACCTGTCCGCGCTTGTTGCTTACAGGGTGTGTCCGCTAGCCAGCTTGCATTCCATTCCTTACCCCCCCAAATTCTTTCCGTCGTCCCCTCTTCCATCTACCCATGCACATTCCATCCCCCAAAAACCCCTTTCACGCACACAGAAACACGCACACAAACACGTTGAAGAAGTTCGTTAGCACACCTTAGCTCCAGAGCACACACACACACAAGAAAGAAAATAAAAAAAAAACGCTGCAGAAAGCCAACACAGAGAAGAAGGACATTCCATTGGCTTCTAGAGACCCCTAGAACGTGTATGGTAAAAAGCACAGCCGAGCGTTTCGTAGCGTTTTCGGTTCGGTTTGCTGAGATCGATTGTGACCCCAACGGACGAGTGGGCAGCCATTTTGGTCCTCTAAACGCTGGGCTCTTTGCTGAGCCTGTGGCGCATCCGCTTGAGCAACACACAAATAAAAAAGCACCAGCTGGAACACCTGGTCCGGGGCTAGCTAATATATGGCCTGGGTGTGTGCACAAGTAGCGATGGTTTTAGTTTCAGCTTAGCTATGTCTATGCGCAGAGTTTGAGCGATTGTTATGGTTAGTGGTATTTCTAATGTACCTGAGAGAGAGAGAAAAAGGGAAGAGAGATAAGGATCCGGAAACGAGAAAAAAAGGGGGAACGTTTATGTATCATTCAAATCACACATTGGGGTGTCATTGCGATCAGATACTTGGAAAATAAAAGCCATTTTAATAAAAATCATGCAAAGAAATAGGGAACAGGAAGCTTCCCGTCTCTTTTTTGGCTGTTCTTCCTTCAAACTGTTGTTAATACACTGAGCGAAATAAGAAGAGTGCTACCAGTAGCGAACATTTTGGACTATTTTTTCCAAGGTTTCTGCTTTTTTAAGGTTAGAACGTTAGTAATTTTGCCTAAAAAGGTTCCAAATAGATTGAACTAACATTCTACACTTTAAAAAAATCAGAATTTGTTTCAATTTGTTCGAAGAAGTAGTCTGAAAACATTGTGGTGCTGTTCTTATTTCGCTCAGTGCAGTATTATCAGTTTGTTGGTAGTTAGTTCTTCTACGCCAATAAAAAAAAAATATATGGTGCATCTGCAGTGGAACTTGTGTGCTGTATCATGGCAGTTATCGTGTGATTGTGATGTTAGTAGATACAGAGAAACGAAATTTGTACGTTAGAAGCACTTAAAACAGAACCAGAAATCGATCAAAACTTAGTTACCAGAAAGGTGTCTTACGGTTTAAGTGTTACGGCATCCAACGACTTATCATCGGTTCAAGCAACCGGTTAGCTTACCTTTCCACTTTGTCCACACACGCATCCTGATAGTCGTGGATCCAGCGTATTCCATTGAAATGGCACACACCGCGCATATCTTCGGGCAACTTTTCCGGCTCGGGCCACTGGAAGTTATCGATGATCGGTATAATGTTACATTCCGAGTTGAGAGCTGCGACAATTTCCTACAAAAAGACCAGCAAAAAAATCTCATTAGATGATCGGTATAAGTCGGGGTGTTTTAAAAAAACTGCTGCTCCTGCTGCACACTTACCCGATGCACCCAATCCTTACACTCGACATCGTCCACACAACGGTTCAACGCATCCGGCGTCAACACCAGCAGGAAGTGTCTCGCGTGCCGAATACTCTGCAGCAGATTATTATCAAACTTTCCCGCCTCCAACCGCTCCACATCGATAAACACCGAGAAGCCGCGCAGCTCCAGATGTACCTTTAGCAAGCTCGCCAACTGTGACCCATTGCTTCGCCGGTAGCTCACAAACACGTCCAAACTTTTCTCCGTACTTTGCTCCGAACGGAACGATGGTATCGATTCGTTCATCTTGATCACCTGCAGTATGCGCGACCGATGGATAGCGTTCGTGATGCCACACGTTGCCGTCAGCTGATCCTCGTCCAACGTTCGCAACGATTCAATGTCCACTCCAGCATTCAACATCGTGTACGTGTAGATCGTGTACTCCGGCCCAATGCGACTCAGGAACGCGTGCAGTCCATCCGGATCGCGCGAACTATAATCCGCCATCTTCTTCAGATTCTGCAACTCGCGCAAAAACCGTATCCGCAAGATTCCATTCTTCATGCCGATATCATTGCACAGGTTGCAATCCTGCATCTGCAGCAGCAGATCACCGTCCACCTTCGAATCGTAAAAGCTCTGCTCGTACTCCCCGAACCCAATCTGCTTCACCCATTCTCGTACATCTTCCGTCGACCAGAGCGGCACCTGTTGAGACAGCTTGTGCGGTACCTCCTCCCCAATCAACCTTAACGCCTGGGCGGCAAACTTCGATGCGATCGCGTTCGGTGAGCTTGCCACCCGTATCAAGGGTTCGATCGCTCCAATCTCCTTGAAAATGTTCGTATTACCCTGCTCCTTCTTAATGCCCGCCTCCATGCAGAAGTGGAACGCGGCCAGATTGCGTGCTTCTTCGCGCTTCGAACTCAACACCGGCACCAACCGCTGCAACCAGTGTTTGCTTTGACCGTGGGCGTGCGCTAGGTTCGACTTGGCAAACTCGGACGGATTGTGCGTCGTTACGAACGGTTCCACCAGATTCAGCGTACCGGACTTGATCACTTCCGCTTCGATCTCCTTGTTCGCAACCAGCACCACGATCGCTAGGCACGCGTAGTACTTAATGTTTTCGTCGTTGTGGAAGGCTAGCGGGAACAACCAGGACGGTACCTTCCGGTTGATCATAGCCTCCTGATTTTCCGACCCACCGTACAGCGACAGATTGGCCAACGCGCCCGCACAGTGCCGTAGCGTTTCGACGTCGTTCTTCCGGCACTCGAACAGTACCGCATCCAAACCGCCGAGCCGTATCACGTTCGAGCAGGTGTCTTCGCTGTGCTTGAACAGATGCTCCAGTATGCCGGTGCCAACGCGCGAATGATCGGTCGCATTATTGCGCGTACAAACGCACGCCACATTTACCACCTTGTCCAACCCATTCTTGACCACGTGCGTGCGATTCTCGGTCGTAAGACACTGTTCCAGCAGTCGAGCGGATGAGAACTGTACCTCCGAATCGTTATCCACACAGTTTCGCATCAGTATATCGAGTCCACCGGTATTGCGCAATGTGTCACACAAACTAGCGCCGAGCTCGTGTCCATGCGTCGGTACGGCCCACGCTCGTCGAATGATTTCGTTCATATGGTTTAGCAACGTTGGTGCCTTCTTGAGCTGTTCCGTTTGCTGCAGATTCTGCACATAGCTTGCCAAATGCTTCGAGTACTTCATGATCGTATTATCGATCTCTTCCGGCGTATTGCCCAACCGTTCAAAGTCTTCGAACGAGGGAAACTCATCACCCAACAGGCCGTTCATTGCGGAGGACGACGATAGTGTGCTCATCTGGGAGGATGAACTGATCGTGCTCGTGTTGGACATGGTAAAGGTGGACTGTGTCGTGGAGGAGACGTGCTTTTCCTGGTTAAAGATACCGCTCGATGAAACCGTTTGCTTTTGTTGGGCCTGCGAGATTGCCTTGTTTTCCGCACTAGAAAGAAAGCAGAGGGTTTAATATTAGGCTCCAGAATGACAGATAGTAGGGGAGGACATTTTGTACACACCTAAAGTGATCACTCTGCACTTTGCGACTGTGGGCTGCAATGTTGTTTGCTTCCGCCTGCTGGAAATCACCCATCTTCACCGATCGGGCTTCCTGTAGTGGAGAAGATGAAGAAGAAAAGGGATATGGTGAAATGGGGTACAATCAGATAAGCTTATCTACCAATCATTGGAGTCGCACTCCGCACGGTGCTTTATCGGAATCTCAAGCGCCGTTCAAGTGTGCTCAAGCCGGCGCAGTTTGTGTCGTAGAAGCGAACACGTTCTTCGTAGCACACGACCGAATGACGCATTCTGACTACTTTGCATCACAAATGACACCAATCCCCACGCACAATGACTTCGATTCAGGATGGTATTTATTGTGAAATCATCATTAGGTCAAAGAGTGTCCAAAAAGAGGGTCCGAAACAGGAAGCGAAACTGGATAAAACTAGCCGCAAACACACATTAGCGCTGTTGACGCTTAAAAGTACTTCAGACAGCGCTACCCATCACCCTCGAGTGATAACAGTATCACACTGTAGCGCTGATTGGAACATGTGTTTAGCTGCTAATGTCTGTTTGTACGCTGTACTACCTCCAACTAGGCACTTAATCCAAATGCGCACACGACTTTGAGACGCCCTCTGCTGGAAACGGCGATAAGCCCATTCTCTGCTCTACTACCAGCTGAGTAGGAGCCGACAGAGTAGGATAAAGAAATTGAAACAGCAGCATCATCCATGTTTGCACAATAAAGTAAAAATAAATGTTGTAATTTGTTCTCTCGCCTCTCGGACTAACTCTTCCCATTAAAACTGGGAGTCCTAGGTTGAATTATTAATTCACAGCCATTTTCACACCTTGCACTGGATCCCGGAATCGTGTGTGTGTGTGTGTGTGTGTGTGTGTGTGTGTGTGTGTGTGTGTGTGTGTGTGTGTGTGTGTGTGTGTGTGTGTGTGTGTGTGTGTGTGTGTGTGTGTGTGTGTGTGTGTGTGTGTGTGTGTGTGTGTGTGTGTGTGTGTGTGTGTGTGTGTGTACGGGCGGTAGGGAACACCAGGTTGGATTATAAAATGTAAAAAAACGAGTATCGTCTCTATTTATTACAGATGCGCATCCCCGATCTTTGATACTATCATCCGTTCGCTTTTGCGCCATTGGAGGTCAGAGAATTGTTGAAGCCAGATCTTCAAGCGCCCTCGGACACGGACACCGTCTTGTGTATAAACAAAGCTGGGTTAGTAGCATGACCGAACCGTGTTGCTTCCAACAACCGTCACCAGTAAATGTACTATCCTATCGATCAACCAAATAACGTCATATCAGTTGGCTCGTGAAACTCTAGCTTTTTTTGTTTTTGGAACTCGTAAAAAACCCCCCAGACAACCCAACACAAAAGTTCGTAGACGTGGAATTCGCGTACGGACGTGGGGCGTACATTGTTTGTACATTTGGGAGGCTTGTACCACGTTTTTTTTGTGTGTGTTTGAATGTCACTTGTACGTCCATTTGTTTCTCTCTGTGGTACTACTATTTTTAGTACACACGCGCGCGCGCGCCATTACCATCACCCTCCCCGAATAGTGGTGTTGGTTTGTGTGTGTAAACGAAAACTAAACCACGCACGCATATTCTAGTAGCAGTCTCATCCTCTCGGCTGCCTGGTCGAGGAACATATTTCACTTCTGGGGGGGACCGTTAATAATGGTATAAAATATTCTATTTGTGGACGACGACCATCATCATCGAACCTCCCAATTCCTTCCATCATCGAGCGGCCGGTCTATTTTAGGCCCATTGTTTACAGACGGTCAAGGACGTAGAGGATTTCACATAAAACGCCTTTTTTTATTTTGCTTCCTTCACCCCGGAGCCGCCAATCTCACCTGGGTAACGCTTTCGATCGGTATCTCGAACGTCGTCCTGACGCTAGCCGGGCTTCCGAGCGGACTCTCGACGACTGTCACGCGCGGACTGTTCAGCGGACTGGCCACATTCAGCGTAATACCATTGCGGTGCGAATGGACCGGACTGGTCGATTTGCTTGAGCAAGATCCGAACGGTGATGGTGACGAACCGGGTTGGGTTGTTGGTGGTGGTGGAGATAGTGGAAACTCCACGACCGGGCTTGGGGTGCGTGTGGGCACAAAGTCCGATTGGCCGGTCGATCGGAAGATACCCTTCCGTACGGGCCACGGTGCCTGGCTGCACATTGTAGCCTCGTTTTGCTTGTTTGATCGATTACTAAATCGTGATCGGTTCGTGGTAGATCGACCGAACGACCGAGTTCTTTTACTGCGAAGATGTTACACAACGTGTCTCGCCGTTACGATCCGCTCCGATTGAAGGCTCGATCCGAGGCACATTCATTCATGCAAAATATCAAACCGCCACGTCAGGGGATGCGCGGTAAACGGCGGACGGACACGTCACTAAAGCCTTCTGGGTGGCCGTACACGTACTCCTTAATAAGGAAACGCACCGAACCGGGATTCGTTAATCGGGGTCATCAAGAATTTTTCCCTTCAGTTAACTACCGCTTGAGAAACGCACTAGAAATTCACGCAAAAATTCAAATTGCGGGTTCGTTTCGTTCGTTTTTTTTTTTAACAATTCGTTCGTTTTTACTTCGACCGTACGTCACACACTGCGCTCGATCGTTCGCTCGTTTGTCCGCTCGTCGACTGACGCCCGTGTCGGACGATCGCATTGAATTAGGCAAACCAAACCGTTGTAGTACAGCGCGAAAAACCCACACACACACACACGAACGAACGAATGGTGGTTGTTGTCAGAACAAGACAGAGAGACCGGCTTGTGGCGAGAAACGAGTACGCACACAAACACACCGACGGGGGGAAGGGTTTTTCCGCGAAAACTCATTGCGCGCCGTCATTTTCTGCAACCCCAAGCAAGAGGAAAGGAGGGATGTGAAAGGGAAAAAGTTTATTGGCACACCCCTCTCACCCGTTACTTCTCGCCGGGACACGGCACCGCTTGTGTGGAAGCCATGGAGAGTTTTCCACCGCATTGACGTCTGTGACATAAATCAGCAAATCTTTCAAACGATTTTTTCGCCGGGAGCTGGGAAAATATGGCCTACCATCATCGGCGAATCGCTTGGTTGTGCGTTTTTAATCGATCGGAACATAAATTGTTTTCGTGTTTGCCCCTGGCCGACGTCATCACGTGGCCGGTACGATCAAACGGCGGCCGCAACATGCATCATTGTTGGGAATGATTTTGATTCGAATTTCGATTCGACGTTCAAGGGGTGCTTGAAAGATAAGGATGGGGCCTTCTTTTTGGTCTGGATGCTTTTTGTAATGACTCAGAAGAGAATTCTGGTTTGATGCTTGATAGTCAAATTCTAACAAAGAATTCCTTGCTTTGTGAGTTTAAGGACATGTGCACCCCTGCTTCGACCTTTTATGTCCTTTCGTGCTACTACAGCTGTCATTCGATTTAAACCCGTCCAAATGCCACACACAAAGGCTGGTCCGCCGGGTGGGTCCCCCCACTAATTGCTTAATTATCCGTAAAATATAACGAGCGTGTTAGACCCAGAGGGAAATCCCTAAAGTAATCCCTTTTCGTGTGTACTAAACACACTCAAATTTTATTACAAACAGTAAATGCGCACAATTCAGACGTGTCCGTCTGAAGGTCACACGTGGCATGACGCGAACGCCAAAGGGAAATTAACTTCAGCAAAACTACACACACACACACCCGCTCCGAAAACTATTCTAATAAACGAACCACCACAACATTCCATCACGGAGAGTCTGCCGACCTCGTGTAAGTTGGGAAAAATCGATATACATCCCCACATACGTACACAAAATATTTTCCGTGCAACTAGTGTATGGAGAAGGGTGTCCGTTTGTTGTTCTTTTACGTACCGTATCAAGGTGGTTCGATTTTCCACCCGTCGGCGTATGATCCTGTCCCTGACACAGCAGTCGATTGATTAACGCTCGATTACTACCGTTCGCCGTGCGCGATGCATCGATGGTGCACCGGTGCAGTACTGTGGGTTTTAGCAAACCAGTGCGAATTATGTAACGCGCCACAAACATCCTAATCGCATGCCGAAACAGATTAGGTGATAAGCACGAGCAACACGCGAGAGACGTGAAGCATACAAAGGTTGCATCACATTCCTTTACTGTCTTGTGCCTATGACATCACTCGAACCATATGCTATGGCGGAAAAGGAGCTTACACACACACACGCACACACACGCACACATGAACACTGGTGGAAGGTCTTCGAACTCGCGTTCTTTTCTTAGCTAAGGATTCATACGGTAAGACTACATCGTTCTTCAAAGGACACCCGATAACTAATCGTGTGCGAAACGCGCCAACCGTACCGGCGACAACCGACCGAGCCTTCCATGTCTGAATCATACGAAGACTGCGCATGTCCTGGATTTACTGCCTGTTTGACATTGGCAGGTTGCATATTGGACACAGTGCAGGTACCGCCAAAATGACCTAGCCAACCAATAATCACTGCAACCCGGTCAATCGACGGCTTGTACTAAAATTGTACTAAAAGCTCAAACCTTCACCCCAAACTCGTATGCTTTCATTCTTAACCCATCGTATCGCTTCATTAGAAGGATCCTCATTGGCAAACCCCATCGATGAGTCATCCGAGTTGCAAAAGCGACTGTTTACAAACAGCATCCCTGATTCATCACCAAACGTCTTCAACGGACACGGTGATTATCGCAACCGACAGGCAGACTATTTTTGCATCATAAATCAAAGCACTCGCACACGCGGTCACCCGTCTCGTTGTGATAGCGCGCGCCCCATTTCCACCTACCTTCAGTATGGCACCCTTCTCTTCTGCCGTCACACCGTTCATCTCCATCCGGCTGCTCATCGCGGCCAGTGCAGCCTGCTCCTGGTACTGCAGCTCACCCGCCTGCATCTTTTTCGATTCGGCCGAATTGATAGTGGCCTGCTCGCTGCTAAACCCGTCCGTCATCACCTTCGTCTTTGACTCGGACGTCATTTTCTTCTGCTCGAACTTGACCGTGTCGACCGTACCGGCGGAACCGTTCACGAGTGCCTGATGATGGGTGCCGTTCGGTACGAGCATACCATTAGCACCGTTTGCGCCGAGCGGTTTCAGGCCCGATGCCATACCGGACAGATCGTCATCATTTTCCGAGTCCGGGAAGGTAACGAGTGGATCCGCCTGCGGATCATCGAGACTATCCATCGACGAGCGGAGCCTGTAAGAAACATTGAAACGTGAAGGAGGGATACCACGGGAAAGTAAAGTTGCCTAATTACCTCGTCTTTATATCGTTGATTTTGGCCGACATTTTGCGCTGCTGTAGATGGTTCGCGAGGGCGGATGAGGATTTCATGGACGATGAGGAGGTGGTGGTCGACAGATTCTGGGAGGTACTGCTGCTGTGGCCCATCATGTTCTTCATTTCTGCCATCGAGTTCTGCATCTCGCCGAGGCCTTGCTTGACCGCGGCGGCCGATGTAGTGCTGCTGCTCGAGGAGGACGTTAGGGATGACATGCGTTGCGTGGAGGAGGAACTCTTCTCCACATGCTTCGTGGTCGTGCTGGAGGAAGACGTCGACGACGACAGTTTGGAGCTTTTGCTGCTGCTCCTGCTGCTGTTTAGTAACTATTTTAGGCGGAGAATGGTGAAAGCAAAGGAAAATAATAGAAATTTAAATGCAAAATCATATGAATGAGCTGGTAAATCCCCGAGGGATGCATATCAGTAAGCACGACACACCCTATGCAAAAAAAAGGGCCCTAATCAAATCTTTACACCAACGCTGACGTCCGTGTGAAAATCATGGGAACAGAAACGGTCGGCTATTATCACACTAATTGATAGTATCGCCGTATGATGATGAATGAACGAGTGAGCACACCCTTCTGGAATGGCAAACCTGATAGCAGACGAGGTATGTCAACTCCCTCTCTGTCAACAGACGAGTGGCCGCGTGTCTGTGCTAATTTTAACAATGGCCACCACGATGACTAAACCTCACCGGAAGTCGTACTTTTATTTACATCGCTTTTCACGCCCCAACTGTCTCGGGCTGAGTGGGTGGTTCCATGGGTGACGACTCTTATCAGCAATAAAACGATTATCAAGTATTTCTGTATCGTGGCGGTAAGAGATGGTATCGCTTAGAAAAAAAATGGGTAACAGAAAATCAAGTCGTGTGTTATCGAAAAGCTCATTTTCCTGCGATCAAACGCAGGTGTGTCACATTACCGGTGCTGGCACCTACAAACATTACTTGAGAGTTTTAGGTGTAAATATTGCTCTGGTGTACGATCACTTCGTAGTGAAGTTATAGGCACGTATCTAACCGATATGCACGCGATTAAGAGCGATCTTGCGATCGTTAGCACGTTCCGTGCCCGAGAGTTCTAGATCAGCAAGCGTGACATTCATCGAAAGCCACGTAGAAAACCATCTTCAAGTCAAAACCGAAGCACTGTTGACGTTTGCATCTACCAAAGTCTTGCTAACCGAATGAAGCGAACCACGATCATGATTTCACATCCTATTTACCCGCTAACCCATCATAACATCACCATCAACTACCCCAACATGTACAACCTTGACGATTTCTCGGAAGCGGTCATCTACTCAGTGTGGGCATTGTTCCAAAATATCTCTCCCGGCGTAGTATTAATGATCATGCACTTTGTTGGTGGTTTCTCGTTAAGGGTGGCAAATACTTAGAAATATTATTAACGATCTTCTTCACCGAATGCGCTTCTTCTGCGCAGAGCAACTAACTTAAAACCATCGAACCCGTGGTCCATAATTATTTTTAACTTTTCAATTTCGCGGACAGTTCACCCTTGATCGCACACGGCACCCTCTCTGCAGTGCACAACATGCTACTGTTGATTTTTCCGATGACGTTGTCACACCTGTAACAAGACGGCTTCAGCGTATAGTCACTCACCTCAACGGATTACGCGCGCCGGAAGGTTGCGACGAACCTTATTTACACTGTGGCGTTCTGCAAACAGAGGACAATCGTCTGAGGAAGACCCTTTCGGATACTGCAACCACAACAGGAAACTCGCTACAGAAGTACACGTTGTACAAGATTTTCGTTTCGTTTTTTCGTTTTTCGATCGACGTTAAAAAAAATCGTCACTTTTCGGCTTTTAATTCTGTTCGAGGATCACGTTTTTCCCTTTACCAATCACGTTTCAATATTGAGCTTGGTTTGAGAAATGGGAAACCCGGTTCGATTTCGGGTTCGAGTTTTTTTTTTTCGGCTAAGTTCGCTCGATCGCATCCGCGAATTCGTGTGCTGATCGTTCGTTCGTTCTAGCGGTACTGTGAGTGGTGGCCAGTGTCACGAACCATGTCACCATGCCGCCGGTTTGAACGCTCTGTCGTGGGTTTGGATCGTCGAGGTTTTTTTGTGTGTGGTTTGTCGTCTCTTCTCTTTCTTCCTACGGTTAAATTTGCACAACGCGACCGATTCCGCTCACTAAACTGTCAACGACACGCGGCAGATACAGTGAGGGAAAAAATATTGGCAAATGGAGTGATTTTCTTGGGTGTTTTACTGTTGGAATTGGGAAGTGTTTCAGAGTATTTTTGTAGCAACAATGAACTCTCAACTGGACGCCATATTTTGCTCATCTTGAAGCAACTGAAAGAGAACCAAATTGACGCAACTTTCTCTTCAACCCAATCCAACGCAGCTCAATGTTTTCGTACATATGTTGGGAAGTGTATCAGGAACATTCTGGGAAAACTGCAAATACACATATACATCCTCAAGATCTCGAACATGCTCGCACGATGCGCGACACACGATTCTGAGCTCGCTGAGAAACAAGAAATATGTTTGCCAAAGAGCGAAAACTGATGCGGAAGGTACTTGGGACACCTCTTTCTAGTGCTTGGCTGGTTAGGAATAGACGATGCAAACAACAAGCGCGTCCCGAAACATATATGTGGGGGATACGATATGTGGACGCTAAAGTCTCTTTGCGCAGCAGCTGTTTCTGCGAAAATAGATCGCGACCTGCACGCGACAGTTCGGGCGAAAATCCCTTCCCACCCGCATGTGTCTGTTACATGTCTGCAATGTGCCAAACCCTTGGATGTTTCTTGTTACTAACCCCCATAAGCCCCAGCTACCGGCATCGTTAATGTTGACAAATGGATATGGCACGATTTCCTTTTCCAAGATTACCTCGGAGCAAACCCCCAATGACAAGGTGTCAGGACTAGTTATTAGCGTTCGAATATGCTTTTCTATCCTCGCAATCGGTCTGTCATGTTGTGGCGCTTGGATTTTGTTGGTGAGGAAAATTTCCCTAGAATTGGACCAGTTTGAGATTGCGTGTGTAGATATTCTTGCGAAAAATGGTTCATCTGATGTCACCTATTCTTGGAGATAAATGATTCCGTCGAAACCGAAACAAGAACCATCTCTAAAAACAGCAAAACAGTGCAACGAGAGAAAACATTTGGGTAATCAAGTTTTAGAATCGATTTCGAAGGTAACGCCACGCATCGATTGGCTTATGAGCCACATATAAAGTTGGATGGTCAGTCCTCACTATGGGAAAACGGTCCGGATAGGATTGGAGTCCCAGTTCTACCGTGTGAAGCGCAGCGTCGCTGTCACCTCCACCAAATAGCAATCGTTCAATTCAGACGATTAATTGCATATTAAACGGCTGTCAACGATCGTCGCTCTGAAGTAAAGACTGAGACATCAATCAACGCATCCTTGTTTTGCTTCACAATTAACAGTATTGTTTAGTGTTATATGGGCCACAACAGATTTCAACAACCAGTTAAATTCTCCCTCACTGACGTGATGACAGAATCTCGTACATGCCGCTGATTGGAGTTCCTGTTGACAAACACACGCCAAGTTCAACGGAAAACGCGCTCTTGTTGTGACACAAAACCGACAGACCGAGGTGATTAATAATTGCAAATTTTCAATGAATTTACCACTTACGGGTTCTTCTAATTCTAACACCTATTTGTAAAGCAGGGGAGGGGGAAAACACTTCCAAACCCAATCAACTGGTCATTCAACTTCCCTCTAGAACGTGCCACTCAAAGCATGTGCGCCTAGTAATGACTCAGCGTCCACTGTCGTCCACTAGCGCGTCTATAGCAAGTGCTCAATGGTTCATTGCATAACGCATTATAACCCCATTCCCTATCGCACTGGAATTAACGCCAACCGGGCACGATCGCGCATTGTCGTCGTCGTGGATGAATTTCTGCGAAATGAAAACATTTCTCTCCCGCGCTTTGCGTTGCTGCGTGTCATCTGACAGAGCTTGATGCTGCTGCTGCTGGGTGTCTCTGGGTCTGGCGCATATCGATGAATCAGCTGTTGGGAAAGTTGGGAGAGAGCGCGAGCGAGGCGTATGCACCAACTGTTCCTAACGAATCTTTTCTATCAGAGACAAAAATCGGAGCGCATTGTGGATGGGTTGTGCCTCGCTTTCTTATTTATATACTGTACGTCGAGACGGCCTGAGAGTTCGAGGATCAGCATGAGCACGTTGATGATTAAGCACCAAACGAAGCCAAACACCGAGATACACCACGAGACGTACAGAGACATTGAACAATTTATGGGCCTTCATCAAGTTCACGGTGCGGATACGGCGAATCTGGCTGAATCATCAGACATTCGTAGGAACGAATTTTGGCACGTACAGGGATGCGCTTGATTTAGAGGTCAATCAAAAGAGATACAAAGAGACGCAACAAATTGAGCTACAACCAGAGTGCCCTCTTCCCCCGCTCCGTTGGTAGGTGCTTAGCACCAAGTTTTGAGTTTGCAAATCACTTAAGTGTTGTGCCCGAATGGAACCGGGGCGAAGGAATAATGACTCAAGACACAATAATCCTCCCTTCTTCACCGACTTACCTCCTGTGATGTGGTCATCGAGCTGGTGGAGGTTGCGCTTGCTAGAGATCCGGATGTGGTGGACGCCAGTGGCCCATTGGAGGTGGTCGTGAACAGCGTGTGTAGTGGCTGGAGCGTGGGTGAACCAGTGTCGGCTATATCGGACATCTGCAACGGAACGGTGAGAAACACAATGCGATCGAGAATTAGTGCCGAAAGTGGAAAAAAAATTTACTTAAGATAAAAGGTAGGATTAATGGTTAGCACAAAAATGGATGAAAATTCTATTTCTAAGCTTTAAATGGGTTTTAAATATTACACCGCTGCTTGGTGACTGTTACGCCATGAAGGGTTTAAATGTGGCCCCGTATGACCCGCGACATTTAAAAATGCAAATGCAACACCACTCTAGAGCGAGGGTTGGTGGTTGTGGTTTTAATGTGCAACAAGCGTATTTAAATTTTGAATAACAAATATCCAAACACAAATTCTAATTCTAATTCTAAGTAAGTTCTAAAAGTACACTGTGTCAAGCTTCTTCTTCTTGGCTTAACGACCTGCTCGGGGTAGGTGGGGAAGGGTAGTGGATTATGCGCCTACTATCACAAATGGCTTACTGCTAGGCGTCTTGTTGATACTGCGGATAAATCAGTCGTCTTTAAGGATGGAATTTTAAACTTGGTTCTGACTAGTGGTGGGAACTAAGGAGTGGATTAATGAATCCACTTACTTCGGAGGTTAGTTCGGATTAATCCGAAGGGTACTCCGCCCGCTGTAATGCCGAGTTTACTCCAGAGTATTCCGTAGTAATGTCCGATATTAAATCCAAATTCAACTCCAGAATACACTGCGGAACCAATTGCAGGTTACTCCGGATTACTCCGGGGTCAACTGCTGATTTTACTTCGGATCGAAATCGATCCGCCAGTTCGGCCGAGCAGTTTTGCCAAGCAAAAGTTATAGTTCGAAATTGAAATAGTGCTTAGAACTGACGATTTTCATCTTAAAAGGGAGATTGGACCTTAAAATTTTGGATGATTTTTACAAATGTTTATCAGTTAACCAAGTGTCCTGGCAATTTGTCTAATTAATTGTTGACTTCGTTTATTAAGTCGTTTATTAAGGAAAAAAGCATTACGGCGCTAAAATACAAAAACTTCCTCAAAATGATGGCCGTATGGGAGGGCGCATTGTCGAGGTGCAAGGTGCGAGGTGTCGAGGTGCAGCTCCTGTTTTTTCCACAAATCCGGCCGCTTTCGCCGGATGGAAGTCCGCAACCGTCGCATTACGCTTAGATAGTACTCTTTGTTCACCGTTTGGCCCTTCGGAAGAAATTCTTTGTGAACCACGCCACGGTAATCAAAGAATACCGCCAGCATCACCTTGATTTTCGATCGGCTTTGGCGTGACTTCCTGGGCCTTGGCTCGTTCGGAGAACGGTACTCGCTGGATTGGGCTGTTGTTTCCGGGTCGGTTATTAGAGGATTGGGGCGGCCCGGTGGAATAGGGGACAGCGGCGCCGGTCCTCAAACGGCAGGACCGGGGTTCAAATCCCATACGAACTGTCCCCCCGTAGTAAGGACTGACTAACTAAGTACGTGGTATCAGTAGTCTAGAAAGCCATTTCGATGGCCGGCATGACCAGAGAATCTATTAGAGGAGTTGATCGTAGTAAGCTCTGCTACAAGGAGCAAGAACTTGTTGCACAAATCCAGAAAGTGTGATCATTTCGGAGAGAATTCCTTAATTTGCATGAACTTTTCAGAGACTGCGTGGCAAGAACTTGCATTCAAATATGTATCAAAAAAACCCAATTTTCATTTTAAGACAGTCAACTGAACCAGTTGAAGTAGAATCCGTAGTCTACTTAGAGACAATTCTGGATGACAATTTTGAACGGTTTAGCGATGGCAAGATAGATTTCACACAAATCTTGAAATTTATTTATGAATATGATCTTCGGAAATCGAAATCGCTGTCGACTACTTCGGGGCAATTGCTCCGAATAATTCCGGAGCAAACTCCGCAATGGTGGATTAATCTCCGGGAAAAATGAGGATTTACCCATCACTAGTCTCGACGTGTGTGTAAAGACCGGTGCCGCTGTCCCATAAACCCCTACCAGGTTTATGGGAACAAATAAAACGCAATAAAACTGCATTAAATAAATCGTAATAAATCCAAACTAATAAAGGCTTTTAGTACTACTTTTGAACTTTTTTTGTGGGAATTGAAATACAAAAAGTTGATAAGTTTTAAGAACATATTTAGAACTCGTTTTCTTCGTAGTAATGAAAGTGCCAACAACACAATCCCCTGGCAACTAGTGAGACGGACAAATTGCTTTCTTCCTTTTGCACAGACACATTTCATTATGAGGATTAACGAGATAAATAGAAGGAGTGTTAGAAATACATGCAAGCGTGTGGTTGGCTTTGTAACCGTTGTGTACGATAATATATTCACTCAGAATTGCTATACGATGCTCTCCAACAGTGTGCTTATCTAAGCGATGGATCCACGGAATTATTTACACTGTCACAAGTTGACAGAGTTAGTGCGGTTAGTTGAATTTGTTCAGTGAGTAATAAAACACAAGTGGATGAAGTGGCTCGATCTAGAGGAGTTGTTCCTCCTTTGCCTTCGCACACACGAGTGCACCAAGAATGTACTACGCAAACACACGTATGCAAATGACCGTTCCGAACAGTGCTTCTCTTTGTGGCACTATTTCTTTAGTTTGCATAAATGAAGCTGCAAAAAAAGCGGGCGTATGAAAATGAAGCAACATGAAGCACAAAGCCGGAAGGTAGAATGTAGAACACACACACACACACAGTAAGCTCAAATACGCACACTCACATTGAAGAGGAAGCGAATGAGTTCCGCAAAGACAACATGTAGTAGCTTAAAACATAAATGCTGTTAGTGTACACAGTTTTGTGGATGTAAGTAGTATCCGCATAGTGTTATTTTTTTCAGCTGATGGCGATCACCAATAGACACACACAGGACACGCTTTATTTTCGCACGATCGTTCCCGTAGCTTTGACAAAAAGGGTAGTAGTAAACAAACTGAAACAATAATTAATAATTCAGGCACATTCAGGTACGTGAAGAAAACGGTAAAGAGACATAAAACACGCAACACACAGCAGCAGAACGCATACAAACGCGCCATTCTCAAAGCATATAGCAGAATAGGGGCGGGGGGAGAAGTAAACGATACAAGATACATTCGTGTTGTGTCCCCATCGTTCTCGTGTGGACAAGTAAAAATGGGAGATTGTGGTGAGTGAGTGAAGGCATAACACGAACCGATTTGAAAAAATTCTTTCGGGCACTTTCCAACGAATTTCTGTTCATCTTTGACGTCCCTTTACACTGCTGATACACACACACATATACGGCGCTGTTTTTGTTGTTGTTGTTGTTGCTTTAAAGGACTGTTTTTTTGTGCTTTAACACTCACACACTTATTAGACACTGCGGAAGTCACTTTCCAAAAACAAAAAAAAAAACGAGATGATTCGTCCTAATTTAGAAAAAAAAACACACACACACACACACAAACGTAAAATCACTGTACGATCGGAATCAGTAGCCATTAGGGGTTTAATCTTTGCCAGTTTGTTCTTAATGAATTAGCGACCTATTTTTATGTACGCGTCACCATGCGGCTCCATCGTTCGCCGGCCATCAGCCGAACTCCAAACTCAAAACAAAAAAGAAGCAAATAGCGTGAATCCGTGCTTCCCCTTGTTCAGTTTCCATTTGCCAGTTGAGATAAGATGATTTGGCATGGATATTATTCGTTTTTGTTGCGCAGGGAGGAATAAAATTCCTTCACCGTGTGGCTTGCGTTATCTCAAACACAATCATCTTTCAATTACACGCCATTACGAGGCGTGTTTAAAAGTGACTTTTTTGTTGTTGCTTTTGTTTGAAACATTCAATCATCCCCAGCAGGGTGCAGCTGGTTGTTGCTTTATCTTATCAACCATCCAGACCCGATTCGACAACAAACGATCGTGATTGCCCTCCAAAAAGAGAACACGAAAAACAAAACAAATCGACATTTTTGGTGTTTTAGTCACGCCGGGTGTAATTGTTGCTGTTCTGCTTGATTTGGGCATCCCTCCACTTATGTATCGGTCACTTAAGTGGGCGACATTTACTGATAAGAAAACCCTCTAGCCGGTGGGTGTGAAAATGAGTGCTAAATACGGCGGCAAACAATTAGCAGCAGAAGGAAAAAGGGTCGCCAAAACGAGAGATGCTTCTCGTTAGTGGCTGAGAAAGGTTCCCCCGTTCTGTAGCCGGTTAGCAAAACAAACAACAACACAATAATCGCATGTGTGATGACGTGCTAGCGAAGAGAGACATTCCATTCTCCTTTTTTTCTCTCTCTCTCTTGTTTTTTTTAAAAGAAAATCTCTAATGAATGCTCTCTACCTTTGTATGGTTGTGTTGCCGGTTCGCAACACATCAAAACTCACACACACACACACGCACATGCAGAGACGCATAACAACAACAAGAAGATGTTGCTCGACACAGACACGGGCAAACAAAAAAAAAAAATTTGCTAGACGGCAATGGCGACTACTACGATGGGATTTCCTACATTGTACAGTGAAGGGTGAGGGTGAGGTTATGTTGGCGAGACTTGTTAGCATTTTCGCTCCCGCTCTTGCACATTGGCACACACCGCCGCTTTGCAAATGCTTGTCACACTACGTTCAACAGACTCGCGTTCATGCGTACATACCGGGGAAGAAGTCGTTCGAGACTGTCAAATGCCAGACAATCATGTGGTAATAATAAAAGGGTGAGGAGTAACTGTGGGGAAAGAAAAAGACACAAAAGAATCTTCCACACGCACACGAGAACTATGCTACTAACCCACCGGCAAAGGTGCGCCCCACGAGACACACTGCGCGTCACAACTAACAACAACAAACACAAACAACACAATCTACATCCGCATCGAGAGTGTTCGAGAATACGCGCGTATTGTTTTCTGCGGACGGCTGATTTCTTAAAAACGGAATTAAACTCACACACACACACACACACACACGCACTGCACTAAATTGCGTTTTTTGGTATTTTTTCGGGGGGCCTTGGGAATGCGCGTCAGTTGTAAGTATCGAAACTTGTACGCGGCCAACTGCCACCGTAACGCGTCCAATGTAGGAGGTTATTGTTTGGGGGGTTGTTAAAATGGAACTGAGCATGCTGGTTCTCTCGGCCGGCCGTTTTGAGCCTCGCGTGAACTTGACCGTGTGTGTGAGTGTGCGCGCTTGGCTGACGAAGAGAAGGGATGCAAGCCGTTGGAGTGAGAGAGCGATAGATTTACCCCCGTCGAGGGGGGTGGATGTAAAAAAGGGAGAAGCCAATAGTAGCGGCCAGCAACAGTAAAACGAGAGAACAGCGAACGCACAGAATCGCAACCAGGACCAGAAGTGTGTACTAGATGCTCCGCATGTCTAATATAGCTGGAAGACTGATCGATTTATGATTATGGTTTGATAAAGAGCTATAATTACGCTTGTTGAGGAATCTCTTGTTGAGGTTTTGAGGGTATAATTTTTCCACTTGAAGATCAACTCTCTGGTGAGCATCTTTGCAACCGAAAAGTGTGATCGTCACATTACACCAATACATTGGCGTATGAGAAATGCGCAAAGTAAGGTGGCAGACAAACAAATGCCAATCGAAAACCCTCGGCTCGGTCATTCAAACGGATGCTGTTGAGATTACACTACTCCCACCTCCCACTAGGCGGCGAGAAGCGGCACGAAACCTAGTAACGTCGCCGCTTGTTGACTGATCGCTATCGATCAAGTGGATGACGTTTCGCGTTCATTGTATTGCACGAGATTACGCATAAATTGGTGATCTTGAGGATCTCTTCTTGGTGATCGTGAACGTGATTTTTTTTTGTTGATCAAGAAGAGCTCACCGAAGAGCTCTTGCGATGGCATAATAGCGGAAGAGGTTAAGCTAACACGCCAAGCAAAGCGATCGACCTTGGTAGCATCAGCGTGGCGGTTGTTGCGTTAACGGTAACTTGCTGTGCAAAAAGCGTGCATTGAAAACCGAATATTTTCGAAAGCAATTTCACAAAGTTGAATCTCTCCTCGTTCGAACACGTTTCATCATGTTTTGAAGTGTCTAGTCAGACAAAACGGAACAATCGTGATGTACCAAAAAAAAACCCCTCCAAGATCGAACACAAATGGTGGCGTTGGCGTGAGATACAGAACGGGGGGGAGAGGGCATCAAATAAAACCTGTTCGCACACCCTCTTACACGAGTCTCAACGGCAAGAAGACACATTCGAGCCGAGGTACGTTTGTTGAGGGAAGTAAAGTAGCAAGCAACACGCCATAAGAAGCAAATTCGTCGTGTATGGATGGTAAACAACTGTTTTGAAGAGTGTTTTTGAAACGTTTCAATCGATTTGTAAATAGTTTTCTACATATGCCCTTATTTAGTGGGATTGGGGTCCTGCTCTTGTGCTAAAAAAATATAGAAAACTGTTATTTCATTTTCTATACATTTTTTTGGATTTTTTCCAGTGCTAAATACCGGTAGCGAGACGGAGTTTTGTGTTATGATGTGAAATATTTCATTAAGAGAAGAGCCCATTCGGGAGAGAATTGAAACATTTCAACCAACGAAAGCTGAGCGTGAGAGAGAGAGTTTTATGTAGAAAATAAACATAAATAGAGCGAGCGAAGCCGCTTTTTCATGGTCTTCTTGAGCGTGAGTTCCACGGGAGAATGTTGAGTTACAGTTGAGAAACAAACATAAAAATACAAAGCTAATGAGCGACTTGATCAAGAAAAAAAACACTCATCTAAAATGTTCTCTCTTTTCCTTCTCATGAATCACATGTGTGCAAGCAAATCAGTCTCAGTACAACATATTTTGAGAGTAGTAATCAAGGGGAAGAGAAACTCTCTCCATCATACGGATATAAGTTTTCATCAGTCGCTTGGCAAACATTGAAATTGAGAGGAAATAAAGAACATAGCATCGAACCGTGAACTTCGTGTGTGCGAGAAAACCGCCAACACGCTACCACGTTCTCTATACGAGAGCTAACCGATGAGCGGCGTTATCTACGCTACAGGTTCTATGATCGGGGAGCCTTACCTTTCTGTTCGGATAGAAGAATTGTGATCGTAGCACCGAGATCGGTGTGGTTGGTTGATGGTTGAGACCCATTCTTTTTGGATGATCGTAAAACACTTCGTTTATTTTTGTATTTTAACACTAAAACAAGACACTTTTTTCTATATTTTTTTCACGAAATTCACCGTACTAAGAAAATATAGAAAACACTACGTTATGAAGAGTTTAACAATAAAATTTTACAATCGGGTGTTCCCGCACTTTTACTGCATTTTTGTTTTACTGGGGTCGTTTCCGTTTCGTTCTTCATTCCTTTTGTTGCTTTCGTTGTACGCGTTTTACGAAAAAATGGCAGAGAAATGCATTGCACTACATCCTTTTGGCCGACCCTTCTGTGGCCATAAACACAAAACACTACCCACTGGGGTGTGTCCCGAGCGAGGTTGCAAATAATGGCGACAAAAAAAAAAGGGCAAAGTATGGTATTAGCCTTCAGGAAGTCGGTCGCCAGATAAGCCTAGAGAGACCGGTCGACCGGGCGAGACACCGGGCGCCGTTGGTGACGAGACACACCAGCCGAACCGATCAGTGTGGGTTTGCCGATGCAAAGCGCGCTGCTGTTGTTGACGATGCGTCAATTACCGAATGATTTAAGCCTACCCATATGTATGGGCAAGAAATACAGGTCAAAAATATGTGCATAAAGCATACATTTTTCTCACCATCCGGAGACACTCACAATGGTAATGGAGTTCCAACCCAACCCCCCGGGGGGAAAATGTTCGTCCGTACATTTGCTCTAAGCTTACACAAGGCAGGGCAATAAAAAAAAAAGAAATCAAAAATTCCACAACACCGAACCAACCTAAACATTCTAATCGCGCACAACATTCCAAACACACAACTGCAGCACACGTTGTGCGTGTATACTTCTTCCGTCCTTGCTATTGCTGGTGGTCAAGTGCGAAACATGCGTGCGTCAGAGCGATAAAATGCTCAAAACATTTCTGCACAAATCGAACCAGAAAAGCTAAAACACTCCGAAAGCAATCTAAACAAATGTGCTTCGATTTCGCTTCCGCTTTTCCCACTTTTCCTTCCTTTCACTTTTCCGAGAATCCATTTAGCGATGTTTTTGGCTTATTATTTTTTTTGTTGTTGATGGAAATTCTAGCTAAAACACACGATCTCAAGGCTTTGATGTGTAGTTCACAAAGAAATATGCTGTCCAAACCGCATATTTCTTGCATATGTAACCGAGAGAGAGAGGGACGGAAAATAAAATTAAAACAAGACTTATTTATCCAAATGGGAGGGCCAAAGCTTAACGTAAACATGGCACAAGTTTGTTTACAACCAATTCGCACCAAGCTGTGTTTCCCATCGTTCGCATTGCAAGAAGAAAACTGTGTGGGACAGTTTTTATTGGCAAGGAATTCCTAACGTTCGCTTGTCGAAGTATAACGCAAGTCCTGTAGAAATTTTTTGGCATCCCCTTTGGCCATATAAATGCCTCATGGGTGGTGCATTCCTGGTATTGTTATGGAAATTCCACTTGCCATAAAAACTCATCACAATAAGCGGCCTTTTTCTTCTCAGCAACTAATCACTAGCCGATCGTCACTGATCGTTTGAGTTATTAATTCCAAAACATTGCAAACAACAACAGGCAACAACCCAGTGCGTTGGGTAGTGCCTGTGCCAATGAAAGATGAAACGATCAACATTCCTGTGACGTAAGAAAACGTTCAACCATTCAGCAAAAAAGACGAGAGATAACCTCCCATCAGAATGGGAGCAGCATGAAATATAGTTTTGTATTGCGCCTGTTTTTGGTGGTGGTGGTGGTGTTAGTGTAAACATTAAATTTTGCATCCCATCCCTGCCTCCTTGTGCCTGAGGATCGCCAATATCTTTGCCCTTTTAATTGCTGTTAAACGCGCGCCGGGAATAGGAATTTGAAACTATATTCTGCAACCAACTTGAAACACTTGAGCTTGACGAACGATCACGACGCTGAAACGCACACGCTGAATCACACACTTCGCGCACACACATCCGTACATATGGATCGCTACACGGGCGATCGTTTCCAGTGCTGTGCCAGCGGACAATCGCACACACTATTCCACGTCCCCACGGGAATCATCACACACTTTCTTAGCCACAAAGTGAAAGCTTTCGCCTGCTAGTGTTGCAAACAATCCTTTCAGAAGGGACAGGACATAAAATCACCACAAGTGAATACTCACTTTCACTTTGAAATTCGTCCCAAAACCGGCACTTTTTGGTTTTACTTTGTAAACCACACACAAACACTGAACGCGTTTTGCCACTGTGCCTTCGTGCGTCCGCATCGAACGGTTCCCGGTGAGTGTCTGATCTTGTGCCTTCGCTCGGCTGCTGGTTATCAGTGTTCCCGTGCGTTCGTGCCATCCCAGTCGCGCACCAGGCAGTCGCTCTCTCTATCTCTGGGAGAGTGCGTTTTCGCAGCAATTATGCTGCTCTTGGTGCTCTTGCTCGGTTACGGCGGGAGAGAACTCATCGCCAGCAATACAGCAATACAAATTCGTGGTGTGAAGGTATACAAACAAAAAATGCAACTCAAATTTGAAGGAGTCAAACAAAGTACACTCCCACCACCCACCCACACAAGCGAGGGTTGATAACGCAAAAGGCCGCCTTTTTTTAACGAGCTTTACAAGCCGGTATCGCTGGAACTGCAGAACGTAGATCAAACACGATGTGGAGCAAAGGAAACGGAAACCATTTTATAGCATCTTTAGCAAACATCCTTTGCGTGGATTTTGCTTTGTTTTGTTTTTGCTGACTTGAAACTATAAAGTTAGGTTAGGGCCAGTTCCCCAACTTTGGGGGATGGGCGGGTAGCAAACTGCTCTACTAAAGATCAAGTGATCGAAAGTGTGTGAATCATCCTTCCCTAACCCTCCCCTAACCCCTACAGCGTGCAAAATCAGAAGAATATAATAACTCCCCGCGTATGACTCATACCGTCCCGGGATGCATTGGAATTCCAAAAATGGGACGAAGCTCAGAATAAAGTTCCTATTAAAAGACTCCTCTTTTCTAATATTAAACTCTATTTGCATAGTTCCGTACAAAAATCAACCCCCAAACGCTCCGTCACAAGTCAGCTGTGAATGGGGAGCGCTCTAACACACACTCACACTACGTCACACTTTGACAAGGCTCTTATCATTTAAGGCCTCTGTTATCGCTGATACCGATACGTCTTGCTACTTCACTTCCATTGCGTTTTGTACCAATTTATCGGTGATGTAAGCAGCATTGACATAGCCACTTGGTGCCGATACGGTGTGTGTCATACACGGTGTGTGTGTGTGACCGTGTTCCGGTGTGCCTTTGGGAAAAGGTTCTTCCGGCCGGCGTTTCGTAGCTGCTGCCTCATACCTGTTGATGTGGATACACTAACGCACGTTTTATATCGTCCGCGCGGCATTTGAGTTCCAGCTTGTTAGTCATACCTAAAGACCTATCGAAAAAGTCGAGCTTGAAGGGTAAGGTTTAATTTGTTTCGGCAAAAAAAAACACACAGAAGCCTGGAAGCTGGTTTAAAGATCAAGCGAGAGTGATCACCGAACATTTCAACCCAAAAGGAGACAAACGTTAACGAGAACCTTCCCACTTAGAGGGAGACGTGGAGCACACCGGAGAGCCTTTAACAACTTGTTGCCCGTGCTACTCTCTCAATGTTCAATTGCGGAAAGCGAAATTCTTGGGCGATGTTTCATGCAAAAGTCGGAGAAAATGGTCAACGGGAGAAGATGAAGATCAGAATGAGGCTGGCGGGCGTGCGTATCACAAGCCTCCGAACACCTTTTTGAGGGTAAGAGGTGTACCGGGCGTCTAGATAGCAGCAAAAAACAACCTGCGTGAAGAGGTTAAAAGAGGGAAGAGCCCCCAATTCTCCACCAATGAGGCTGCTGTGATGATTAATACGAAATGAATTTCGACCACCTCTCATGGTGTGTTTCCATCTGTTCAAACACCGGTAAATAATTCGTAACAATTAATCTAACTTATCGCGCCGTCTTGTTCGCGAGCGCGATAGACGATCGAGTGATCCTCGTTACTTAATTTCGCTTTAAAACCTCTTCCTTGCTGCCAACGTCTCAAGCTAGATCGGCCACATCCGGTGCCATGCTCTACTCGAATGCCCGCGGCCCATGCCACTACTTCCTGAGCCTGATTAACGCTCAAGAGGGGTTGTATTAATGTTTACACACATTGTCGCTACTCAAGAAACCATCGTCATCGTGGGCTTCGGCTGCAAATTGCTTCCATAGCGCCGTTGCGTCACCGGTGCGCGTCTTAATCGGACGTCCGGTCTAAAGTGTGTGTGTGTGGTTACGCGTGGTCCCGTACATTTCTAGGAAACCCCCTTTTCTGGCGAACCCCCTCTTGAGGCAAGTTGATTGGACTTGATTACTCAATTTTCAAAATGAACGAAAGTCCATAGACACCTCCACCATAGAACCGGTAAGCGGAAGGAAGGATGACATGCGACACTGTGGCTAGGAATGATTTGGCGTAAAGTGCATTTTATCACAAAGCACACACACGTACGCACACAGGCAGACTCATTGGGGACAGTGTGACCGAACCGGGGGAGGTTTGATGTGTTGTGATGATACATTCATTATGTTTTGCTGTAACGGTTTACCCAGTACCCGTGGGGTGCCGTTGCAGGTGACTTTGTTTCATTGAATTAGATCGGCACGCTCTTCGTCATTGCAACATTTACGTGGAACTGTAACATGATACATATTGTTACTATTACACCAACAGAAAAGTCGGATGTCTTGGAGAAATTTCAAGAAAAGCTTCGTAATTAGACTTTTTTTCATTTAGCTGGTTTGCACTTACACTTGCTGGATATGATGACTTACGGTGACACAAAGTCAAACGTTCGGAAAGTCATCGAAACAGTTAAAACAGACTAACATTTAACCTTACTGTCTACGACCGTTACGACTCAGGTTTTCATTTTCCCTTATAAAACTTAATAGCTTTCTTCAAATAACTTTTGATCTGCTCGACATCTTCTTCTTGGCTTACCGACCTTCTAGGTCACGCCGGCAATCGAATGGCTTACTAGACTGGCCGATACCACGTAGTTGGATAGTCAGTCCTCACTACGTGGTGATTTGAACCCCGGACCTGCCGTATGAAGACCTCCCATTGGGCTGCCCATCTGCTCTTCATATTAGTATGAAATTTTCAGAAAAGGTGAGGCTGTTTGTTGTCTAGCCAATAAAATTTAGTTGAGAATTTTTAAAAAAATTCTTCTTTTTATTTCTCGCTTTCAAAGCGGTAAACACCTTGCATCTACGGTGGCGTATCAAGTGACTAACATACTTTTTGTAAAGGGTTTTACATTTGCCATTTTATTGAATTTCTAGTTGGGTTTATCTTAAGGTAAAAAGCAAATAATACAGTTTTTGAGAAAAAACAGGTACCTAGAGTCAGATTATTATTCAAACAGTTTTTCTGGTTCGAAGAGTTCAAATGAAAGGGTTTTTACCTAAGCTATTAATAAATAAATCAGTTGCTCCAGCACATATAAGCGAAGACTAGGAAACTATATGTTTGCTGTGTGTGCCGATTGTACATCGAATCTACTCTAAAACAAGCTTCTGTTACAAAAAAAAAAAAAATACAAATTCTATGCAGAGCAAAGTACAGTGCAAGTATAAGCCAATTAAAATTGAAAAAAAATTAATATGATATTCTAAACATGAGATATTTGAAGTCATATGCTAAATTCAATAAAATAAATAACAAAATCCTTACAAAAGGAACTTTTTACGACTGATTTAAGCAAAAGAAATAAGTTTAATAGACACAAAGCTTGCCAATTTATTAATAAAAGCTCTGTTTTGTGATCCATTGGTTATCTTAGATATAAGGAGTTTTTAGCTATGGAAGAGAAAAATAAAAATGAGAAGAATTTTCAATATCCCCAATTAAATGTAGTTCGTTAGAAAAGGAACAATCTTTCTTGAAAATTTCAAGCAAATACGACAAGTAGATCAAAAGATTCCTGCCATACAAAATGTATGGCCTTGGTCGTAGATGTAAGGGAAAAAAATCGCAAAACAATATTTGAAATAAATTTAAAAAATTTCGTTTTACACGAAAAGGTGAAAAACAAATTGGTCTAGACATTCTATAAATTTCAAGTGTGTACGCCTTCACTGTCAAAATATATTAAGGAATTAAAGCACAAAATTCACCCTGGTAGGCGGTCATTGACAATAGGGTTAATGTAGAAATTGACAAGGTCATTCAATTGTTAGGTTATTACTGGCCATTCAGACACAACGGAGGAACGGTCCGGATAAAATTGAAAATTAAGCCATCTGCTTCATAATATTTATAATTCATAATCACTTCATACTGCTCGTCAATTTAATTGCAATAAATGCTCAGCGGCAGCTTCATTGTAGTTTTATAATTATTTCGATTTCTTCCCTTTTTTAAAGCCAACAACCAAGACGGACACTGCAGTCAAAATTATGCATAATAAAGTTATAAAAAAAGAGAATACGGCGCAAATCGTAATACTTACGATAAATGAAAATAAAGTTATAATAAATACAATAAAAAAAACCAGTTCCTTAACGTCACCATATTTGTCACTAATCGATCTATTGTATAATATGGCAATTTCGCACCACCATCGATCGTTCCGATCGTACCAATAAAATCACACCTGATGATGCATTCTGTGTTCTCCCACAGAGAAGAGGCTCGATTCACCTTCGTGATGTGCGATAAAGATTATCTCTTTACTACCGATCATCCGCACAAAAACCGAGAAAGGAAAACACCTACCCAGCTATTCAGTATGTAATGTGCCGCCCCGAGAGCGCGCTTCATTCATAAAAATCCCCCGGGCGCTCTTTTCTCCAGCAGAAGGTAACTCATATGCATGAATCACCACCACCTTTCCACTGACTTGTGGTTTAGCAGCAGTTCGTTGGAAGCGCTTGACTTAGTGTTAGACTTAGGGTGAGCGAATAAATTATATTAACTTCCTTATCCGTTCAAATGCGATCCTTTGATTAACTGTACGATTCATCGTGTACTTCTTTAACTACTTGCGCTTTCCACCATCCCCGAACGGATGCTTTGTCTTGTTTAACTTTCCAAATGTGTGATGTGTGATGTGGATCACCAAGATCGAAATGGAAAGGAAACGAAAAAGGAGCGACGGCTACTCGGGTCACGTTGCTTTTGTGTGTGTGTGTCTGTTACACGTGGTTTTTGTGGCCAACAATTAATCTGTCACGCTATCATCGGACAGCCCGGCCAAAAAGGGGGTAAAGTTTTGGAGCTCAGTTTCCAAAATTGGCAAACCCGCGAGATTCGGCAGCCACCGGTTTTTTCTCCTTGGAGCCGGAGATACATACGAGGAGGTGGTGCGAAAGAAGCGCGTCATCAATGACTTTCGCTCGACTCTGGTCGAACTGGGCGTTTACGAAACTAGTTTATCATTTAGGTTTAGGTGGGACTTTTGGCTGCCGTTGACAAGGTACAAATTGGAGCTGTTGAAAGATTGTTCGGGGAAGAATCAGCAGCGAGCGAGTAGTGATAAATTTGGTGCTTAGTTATGTAGGATTTGATATGAGAAATACGAGTGGATCAACCAAGTGACATCTTCATCTGTTTCTCTTAAGTCTGTACAAGAATTGTACTTGATCGTTGACTTCAAAGTTTTAAGACTTTATCATCAATTTCCTAAACATTCCTCAATTTCAATAATAAAATACTTCTGTCAACACAACATTGCAACAGTTCATTTGGTGGAAACGGTTCAATGCTCTCTCCACCCTGTTTTGGGGTTTTCCCCCGTCGATTTGCGCCGTCTGTTTGTCTTTCATTGTCAGATCCTGCTGCACGTTGGCCAACTGTAACTGTCTGTCGCATACTAACGAGCTGCTAACTACGCTCAAAGCCGTCCTACTGTCTTCCTAAATTTGCAGACCAAGGGGAGCAGCAACAGCAGCAGCAGAAGGCTTAAAAATAGGAAGCTAGATAAAAGAACACTGTCACGCCATATAAGGGAGGTATTTCCCGTGTTGCTATGAATAATCGCGCACTGCAGAACTTCCCCAACTTCAGACGTCAATAAGGGTGTCTTGAATGGGTTGCCTTAAATAATGCTACCAACCCTCACCAAACAGGCATGAGAAGAATTGGATCGGTGACTAGTACCTACTATTATTTACCCTTACAGAGCATGTGAGTTTTACCTCATCCAAAGCGAGATAAAACGAGCGAGTTGTCACAAAAGAAACCCAACCAAACAATCGAATAAGTCACCCGCCGATCGACAAGTTTGATTGATTGTGATAAATGTAACTTTTCTTTGGTTGAATATTGATTTGAACTGGCGTGATATGGATGTGTGACTCCGCCGAGATACCCCGGCTTTTTTTTGCGGTGTTAGATTAAAAAGGAGGAAGCTAATTTCGGAGATGACTTGTCGCATATTTGCTGACATGTACAGAAAATTCAGGAACAGCCCAGAAATTCCTCCAGAGGAAGCAATACCTTCCAAAGATCATCATAAAAGGGACCTACCTTTCTTGGCAGCGTCATCCGCTGAACGTCACGAAACGCACCCTCGGACGCACGGCGTAGCTTGAAGCGATTGGCTTGGCCACCCTCCATGGCGGTTGGCGCTGCTGCCGGCTAAAATGTTGCACACTCAAAATCGATCGCGATCGCCGTCCTATGCTCGATCACCACCGAACCCTTCGGCACCTCGTCACAGAGATGGGGCAAGCAGCAAAATAAAACACACGCACGTGTAGCTGGTGTTTGAGGTTGGGTTTGCCGTAACCGTTTCAAGGTTAGTGACGCTGTCGCCTCCCCTCGGGTGTGCGTGTTATTTTGTGTACGGGAACCTTGGCTACCCTGGGGGTATACGACGCACTGTGCCGCGGATGTACTACTGTTTATTTTTCTCACTTGCAAACACAAGTCGAGAGAGAACGAGCGAGAGAGAAAGAAACGCACACTTAAGGATGCAAACAGAAATGGGAAGCTGGTTGCACTAGAGACCTGCATATGCAGCACACGATTAACGTTGTGTAATAATTCACTCCACTTTCAGACACATACACCGTGCTGTGAGTTGATGAGGAACTTGTTCACTTTGGAAGAGAATCACATCACGGAAACTGGGATTAAATGATTGGCGTCTGGCAGCACAACGCTAGCCCACAACCGACACCGTCTCCTAGCCAATGGTTTCCTTCGATGACGGTAACCCCTGGCAATGGATTTGCAGTTTGGACGAAACCAAAATGAACTAGATTTGGCAGAATGCTTCCCGTTTTGATCACTGCATGACAGCTGAGATAGACGATATCGGTCAAAAACAATGGCCGTTAGATAAGCCTAGCCGCGGTTACTATGTACGCGTGTGTATTGCGAGGTAAATATGTTATTTTTTGCACCAACAATCGAATCACATCACGAGCAGAAGCGCCGGCTTCTCATCGGGACGCTAAAGTGGTACTGGTGGTTGTTTTGCTCCTTGCTAGCACTTCGCACTGGAAGCACTCGAGCGGCCCGGGCAACTTCATTCCCACCTGTATCTCTTCATCCTCGACCCGACTCGAGGAAGACTAAAAAGAAGAAGTAGAAGGGCACCATTTTTGCGATCCGCTTTTGTACCAACACACCCACTCGAAGAAAAACCATCCCCGGGGATACACCGTCTTGTGGATTGCTACCCCACGCCCCCCATCAGCAGCAGGTCCATAACGGCCAGACCCCAACAAACCCCAACGTGGAGGCACGTAGATCCTGCTCTGCTTGCTTTGAAAGTAAACAAAGACGGTGTAGTACTCCTCAACCCCTCTTTTGTGCGGGGTGGATTGGTCGCAGCGGACACCAAGCAGCGATCGAGAAAAGATCGAAGTGGACGCAAGCAGCATCCCTCGCAGTTTTCTACCACTTTCCGAAGGGGCGAACGATTCGGCCGGCCCCAAACAAGTGTGTGGAGATTGCAACCGTTCGGTAATAAAGCTTCTTTAGTATTATTATTATTTACACTCCAAACTCACCCGTAAAAGGGGTTTCGTGATGATGGGGTGGGTTAAGAACGAAAAAAAAGGTCTTTCGTGGGGAGATTTGTTTCTTCTTCTTCTCTCTCTCTCTCTCTCTCTCTCTCTCTCTCTCGCACGGTTGGTTTGTGGTGACCATCTCGCAAAATCTTCTCACAAAAAAACGTTCGGTGGTGGATGCAGGAAGCGCGCAAACTTTCACACCGGTTACCGTAAAAGGGCAGACTGCGTATTAAATCGGGGGAGGGAAAGGAAAAAAGATTGGAGTTTTGTGTTCTGTGGATGGTTTTTTTTTATGTTGTTGCACTGTACACGGCGCAATGGCGATCGAAATGGAAGTTTGTAAAAGAACACATTGTTGGGCAATGGATGGGATGGTTTGTTTGGCTCCGATGTTGTCCCATTTAGGTGATGGGATTCGAAGCTTTGTACACTGAGGGAAATAATGTTAATGTTAAAATATTTATATGTGATTGTTGCATTTGATTTACAACAAATGTTTGAGAATATTCAAGCGAATATTCAACATAATTAAGTCCTTAATTTACGCAACTTGCTAAAACAAGTTTGGAATGCATTTAAAAAAATCGTAGCTCTTTTAAATTATCGGCAAAAAATAAAGCTCAACATATCAGGCTTTCAGAGCACTAAGAGCATTACACCAGAAACACAAGAAACTTTACGAAAGAAGCATTTTTTCTAGATCAGTATATTGATTAATCAGCCCAGTGGTAGAAGCGACAGCGGCACCGATCTTCACACGGCAGGACCGGAGCTTAAATTCCACCAGGACTGAGGTACATTTCAGTCTTCTGCCCGCAGTGAGGAATTATCTAAATATTCATATATGAGGAATGAATCTAAATATTCATATTAGATGGCCGGCATGACGATGATATTTAACACTGATTCTTAAGAATGCAATAAATTGTGTACATATCTAGTATGAAATACGTTCTTACAATGAAGTAGGAGGTATTCGAATTCTCTTGATAAGGAGAAAAATATCAACTCCTCCTCATTTTTGGCTTAACCTCTAACTAGGACACGCTGGCCATCGATTGGCTAGGTTACTATAGAGTTGGTGCCACTGATACTACGTAGTCCGTCCTCACAACGGAGGAACAGTTCGGATGGGATTTAAACCACAGTTGGTCCATGTAAAAACCAACTCCTCGCCCACTGGGGCGCTTGAAGAATTACTGTACATAAATCGCTGGCTGTGAAGGGTAATTAAAGCAAGTGAATAATTTCCCTGTAGCTGCATATTGATATTTCATAAGACGCTGGAGTGAAAGGCTTATAAGAGATAATATAAAATCGAAGTTTTTTTTTAACAATACTACAATCATTTTTCAGTATTTTAGTAGTTTAGTATTGCTAGCTCTCAATTGTTTTATGGTAGAGAATTTTCCCCTCCAAATAACACCCTATTCGTATAACTAGGAAAATAAAACATTCTCTTAGCTTTACATGTATGCCAACCAGTGTTCGTCTATTCTTTTGGAGGGGTGTGTGCGTATAACGAGATAATTTAGTTGAAGAAGTGATAAAAATTGTACCTCCTGCAAACAGCATATTCTATCCAATATTTACACAAAGACTTTAGGAATGATTGTCGATCGAATAGAGCCGTTTACTTGCCGCAACCTCAATTTATCGTACGTTCCGAGCATTCAGAATCATACTCGACACACACACACGCGCGAATAGCCATAACAAATAATTCTCTGGCACAATTCGCCAAGCAAAACGCGGCCAGAGCAAGCAAGTGTGGGCGGCAGTGGCGGCCTATTACAACGCACCACCGCGACCAGTCCGTCAGTCAGTAACGCCACGTCTGTCACGTTTTGGAGTGCGCTGGTTGAGAGTAGCCGTGTCGAGAGGCGCCAGCCGAGTACTTTATGGGCAAGCCATAGTACAAGGTACTTTAGGGGGTTCAATTTTTAGCTTTTATAGTTTGCACACACGCAAATACAGAGCAGTTTTGAAGTTAATTTATTTAAAGTACTTTACTAAGTTACCATAAAGGGAACAAATAGAGAGACTGCGGCCGTCTAAGTACGAAGGAATGATATGCTCTACTTTTGTGCCATCATTATTATTAGGTGGATTGGAGTCTATCAATCACACCCACTTGAGAGGCATTGCACGCATACTCGTTCTCGCGCGCTATAATACTGCACAGGGCCACCTACCCTACTTGAGCGTTGAGCAGTGAAGAATGCATTTGCACAGATGCAACCAACCGACGTTTGGGAAATTCCCTGTCGCCGAAGGAAGGAACCGAAGGGTCCGGACGCGAACAAATAAGGCACAAGAGGAGCTCAGTGGGTGGTGAGTGGTGTTGTATAAAAAAAAAAACTCTCCCCTTGATCCCCGGCTCCCCCCCCCCCCCCAACCCACTCATCATTAAAACCCCTTTCGGAGATCTAAAAATAGCCGGTCACGTTTCTGGGCCCCCGTTACATGCTTTGACCAGCGTGCGTTGCGTGTTCAACGGCGACGACCGAGCGGAAATGAGGCGCATTTTTCAATCGCATCACACTTAACACACTCGGTGCCAAAAGCTCTGGGTGGTGATCGTACATGACGGAAAAGGGATTCATGCCGCGCGGGCTCGTCGGCCATTTGTTGCCGGCCCCGGGGTAACATGGGATCATTGCACGCGAAATGCAAAGGGATGAGCTTTTGTTTATGCGCGATTGTGGTGAATGAATTGATTTGTGTGTGTGTGTGTGTGTGTGTGTGTGTGTGTGTGTGTGTTTTTTTTTTAATGTCATACTGTTCGCATGCGGATTAATACGCGTTCTTTGGTTCTTTTGTTTCTATATGGACAATCGAAACGGTTGTTGTAATGCACGAGGCTGCTTCGCTCTCTCTCTCTCTCTGTGCGTTGTTGGTTGTAATGAATATGAGGTGATCACGTGCCAGCATCATGGAGGGTGGCTCATTATTTATAACAAAGGTAGCGCGATGGAAGGTGTTGATGTTGGCAGGGTTTTGTAGCAGAATTTTAATATCCGATCATTTGCATAACTCTGGAGATATTGATTTAAAAATTTTGTCAAAGTAACTGTGATACTAATAGTGCATGTAAATTTACACAGATATTCTTGGTGTTTTGTACCGTGCCAGGCACGTGAAGACTAGATATTACATAGTCATGAATAGTTTTGAAGCAGCTTTAGAGAAAACAGTGTCAACGAACAACTGTTGAAGACCTAAAACGTTGGAAATAGCGAGGACCTTGCTGTTAAAAAATCCTTGAGGACATATTCTAACAGTATTTTACAATTGATCAATTGTAGCCGATATTGGTAAGACAAAAATTAATTTACCGAGGCTTTACCGGCTTCCGATCTAAAGAAATTCTAGGCATCATGAACATCGTATCGTATGATCGTTGTTCCTGAGTGTCCTCATAGACCTCAGCACCAACCAACCAATAGAGTTTTTTTTTTTTTGAGAAAATAAGTATTAGAAGACCTTCTCTCCAATTAGTCTCGAAATCAGGCCACGAGACGTGGCCCGTGTTCGAAGTAAGTCAATTTTTTTTTTCAACTCATGCACTATTCAAACCAATCTCTTCATTTATTTAACGCTAAAGATCACTCTGCCAGGCAAATAATGATATCCTTCCGCCTTTTTTAACGATGCACTTCCATCTAATGCACCCTATATTTTGTGCAGTTAAAGCAACTTAGTACCAACGAAGGTTATGTGCACTGGACTCCAATCAAACGTTCGCGTATCGATGTAGACTGTAAACCTTCCCATTCCATCCGTAAGATAAACGATTTGCTCGTAAAAATTCATTATGACCATTGTGCGGCCATTCACAATTAGCCACTCGTGTATGTGTGGTTAATTTCCGCTGCAAAAACCTCCCTTATGGCATCATTTACCACCGCACTAAGCAAACAATTTCCCTACATGGACGTCGCGAAAATAGTACCCTTTGCGGGAGAAAATGAACGGACATTTTGCTAACGAAATTAGTCCTAATTTCCATGCGGCACGCTAATTATCCGACCTCGGTGGCCCCGCCGGACCGTTCACGCACGCACCGGTTGATCGTGAAAAGGTAGATAAAGCGTTCGATCGTGGATCGATTAGCTTCCCCTGTCCCCTTCGCCCACCACAGACCCTACACACCCGCATGAAAACCTTGCCGCCGATCGTGTGACGGATTGTGAAACGACCGCCAAAAGCTGTCCACAATGTGACGAACGGTCCGAACCGCGAGACGTGCAGGCGTCACGGAGGTCACACAAGCGCGGTGGTGGTGGCAATTATTTGCACATTTAGACCACGGCACGGTACGGCATGGGAGAAATTATGTAAATAGTAATTAAATTGCAATTAGCGCACTGTAGCACTGAACTCTTTCTCTCAGTGTAATATATGGTATCAGACCGATGCTCACCGGAAGCTGGAGATGGGAATTGCATTTGCCTTTGAAAAGTTCTTTCGTACGGGATACATACCTCAGACGGGAAGGGTGAGATGGTGCCGGTGTGATGGTGCAGCCCGGGACTGAAACGCATCAGCCGTGAAAGGGACGATCCATTGCTGGAACTTCCCTGGCTCGAGGCCGTTCCGGGACTGGTTGCCTCCAGTAGCTGTGTCATGATCGGTGAATGGTCTGGTGGAGAATGTGCGAAAAAAAGACGAGGGGGAACAAAGGATTCGATTAAAATAATGTGGTTTGACTGATGGGGAAAGGGTGACAAGGGACAGTAGTAGGTCAATGCAGCGCGCGGATTGTTTGTGTCTGAAGACATCCTCTCGAGAGCTTTAGTTGTTTCAAGAGCTATTGATAACGATGTTCGTTTTTGTTTACTTTCGAGTAAATGATAACCTAATTTTAAAGATCAATGGCTCTGAGGCTTTGAGTTTCGGACACGCATTCCAACAATTATTGTATTGTAATTTTCTGTGCTCCTCCATAATGAAAGTTATTGAGGTAATGCACTGTTTGAAGAATAAAATGAAGTAAAATTGAAGTAAAAATTGAAGTTTAACCTTCATTTTAATTACCTCCTTCCTACCTGGCTTCTTTTTCTGGGGTTAGATACCTCGCTAGATCACAAAACCGGCCATCATTTGGCTTATTTAACTTGCTGATAACCACGTGTAGTTAGATAGTCAGTCCTCACTGAGAGGGAACTGACAGTCCTTACTACTGCCCAGTAAAGACCGTCGTCGTTGTCGCCTCTATCATCGGGCCACCACCTCACGGGCCGTAATTCTTAATGAGAGCTTCTGCGCTTTTCCAGAGTTTCAAACTGATACTCTGGAAAAGCGCAGAAAACTTATTTTTTCTATTGTGTAAGCCAAAATATTAAGATTAAGGTGGCTGAACCTTAATTTGAAGGCCGCATATGATAGCATAGCCAGGGTGAAACTCTACCAGGCCGTGAGCTCTTTTGGAATCCCGGCCAAACTGGTCAGGTTTGTTAGAATGACCATGACCAACGTCACATGCCAGATGAAGGTGGATGGAAAACTCTCAGGTTCCTTTTGCTACCACTAAAAACCTGCATCAGGGAGATGGACTCGCCTGTCTCCTATTCAACTTGGCAGTAGAGAGGGCTATCCGATGTCTCGGAGGTGGAGACTTCGGGAACCATCTTCTATACACCGTCAAAAAACCTGTCGCGACGGTCGAAGCTGGGACTGTATCGTACCTTTATAGTCCCAGTACTCACATACGCCTCTGACCCATGAACCCTGTCCAACACAGACGAAGCCCTCTTAGCCGCGTTCGAGAGGAAGATGCTCAGAAGGATCGTTGGCCCCGTATGCGTGGAAGGACAATGGAGGAGCCGCTACAACGACGAGCTGTACGAACTGTATGACGACTTCACCGTCGTGCAGCGAATTAAGCTCGCCAAGCTCCAATGGGCTGGTTACGTAATACGCATGGCACCGGACGACCCGGCTCTAAAAGTCCTTTTAGGCAGTCCACACAGAGGAGGCGTGGTAGACCCAGATTGAGGTGGGAGGATGGCGTGGAATCATCCGCCATCAAGCCCGGGATAACGGATTGGCGGACGACGGCGCGGGACCGTGAGCGGTTCCGGACTCTGCTACGGCAGGCCAAAAGCGTAAAGCGGTTGTAGCGCCTGTTAAGTAAGTAAGTAAGTAAGCCAAAAAAACCAAACTTTTGGTCTTTTTTTAGAATAATCCGTTACTTAAAAATTTGATTAGTACATCTTACTTCTATAACTAGCTACCCGTGTTTTTGCTGTTGAAACTTTTAACGAAGTTTTTTACCTTCGCCATCAGCTTTCCTTCCGAAGGCCTACCAGGGTAGTTCATACGTTTTGCATTAGAAAACTGCATTATGCCGGATTTTAAAGATAACATATTTTGATTTGATTTGCTAATTTAATGATGTTTTCAAGAATGATGAGGCTTCTCCATGTCCTTCTTATAACATTATGATGATATTTTTTTTAACTTCTTATGTATTTGTTTCTTGAGCTTACAACCTCTTCTACATATCTACGCTAACAAATTGTGTGCTAACCATCTTTTTTGAAAATGTTCATTCTTTAAGTGGTAAAACTTATACATTTTGCTCAAGCAAACCACAAGTTATGTGTAAGTTTTGTTATATATTATTGTGAAATAGAAAGTATGTAACCGAATATCTTATTTTGATTTTTTTTTGTATTACATTTTTGCACATCTTGGCCTTACGACTTACCACGAAACGCATTGTTTCGTGACTGATTTCTTGTACTTTGCAGCTGAATAATCATTTTGTGTAACAGTGATCTATTTTAGAAGATATTCAATATATTATCGTCATACGGATATGAATTGAAATACTATTCTAATCTTCACTTGTGATCGAAAACTAATTACATGGTTTTTGTAAAACGAAGCAACAACCGTTTGCAGGCCTATAATGACAGTAATCATTTGCTTTTCACATTTATTTAATCAAAAATACAAGTTCTTGATCAAAGAAAAGGTAAATTTTCTTACAAAAAGTGTGGTTTGCGCTTGATAAGCTACTGTTGTTGTAAGAAGTTCTCGGACGTAAGGAGAATAAATTCGCAACAAAATGCTATTCGCTGTTAAAGATGATAGCCTTATTTTTCCGGAAAATCTCATAAAAATTCGACGAATAAATCAAAAGATATTAGCTTTCATATCCTGTAACATGAAAACTCCCAAACAAAATGTATGTAGAAATAGAGTTCTTTTATCATTCCCCTTCTATATTTTAAATAATTTTGATAAATTGTTTAAATTTTATTTAGTATTTAATTTGGTTATTAAAAATAATTCAAAAGCATATTTTGGTTCCCCGTTGGAGCAACCCGATAAGCAGTAGCATTTCAACACGATTCAAATGTTCAACACGATGAGCAATTAAATAATTCACAATGAATTTGAATGATCAAATCCAAAATTAACGTCAATAAAGTTAAAATTAGCTATTTTGTTAGTTCAGAAAATGGATATAAAATTACTCACCAGGACTTAACTGCAGCATCGGCGATTCCAACGTTTCAAAATCGGGGAAAGTCGCCCCCTGATGGAACTCGCTCATATGGGGACTGCTGCCCGGGTGGGCAAACGACGGGACCTGTCCACCGACAACAGGCGCCGTCACTGCCTGTCTTGCAGACCCATCGGACGAACCACTCGAAAAGGATGCCCTCGGGGTCGGTATGGACAGTTTTAGCGGAGACTGGCGCTTTCCCGGTGGCAGTTCCGAGTTTCTCCGCGTCATCGGTGCTGGCAGACCGTTCGATTGTTCGGGCGCTGTTAGCAGACCGTTGCCCTCGGTCGGCAGAGTTGGTAGGCGTAGGTTCGAAAATGGACTAGCCATTGTTTTTTTTTTTTTTTTTTTTCACTCACAAGGCACACGCAACACACGCGATATGGATTAAAGATGGATGATCGCTCGTGTAGTTCGTTTTTCTTTCTTTCTTCAAATTCTTGGCCGCTTTTATATTGTTTTCTCACCAGCCGTGTTTTGTGTTTATATAAACTTCGATCCGGGGAGGGTTGGGAAGCGAAAGAAATCACAAACAATAAAAAATGAATCCTAATAGTTTCATTTTCCTTCTTTTACTCTTCCCGGGCGTAGCAAACAGGTTTTGCTCCTTGGTCAGTTAATGGACATGTTCCGGGCAATGTTCCGCGGGCAAAAGAATAAAATAAACCTCCGCACTTGTTTACATGTCACGGTCAGGGTGATGTCTGTGTTATTTAATTCTTGTGAAAAGCCTACCCACATACACACGTACACGCATTTTTCATCAGCCCCGCCAACCAAAACTGTGCCAAAAAAGAAAAAAAAAAGATGTAAAAACTGGAACGAGCAGCGTTTGAAATTGGTTCAAAAATTGGAAAACACGGTTTTGGTCGGTTTTAAAAACTGCCAAATTAAACCTGACAAGCTCTTGGAAAATGCATCGTAGAAATGCGGGTGTGTTGTTCGTTTTGGCAACAGTGTTCCTACCCTTGCTTGAACCCAAGCGTGAGGAGGAACTTAACCTCTAAATCAAGCGAATGATTGACATCATGAGTTTGTTGCCGGTCAGGTTAGAGACTGGGGACTAGTCGGGCGGTTGGGGTTTAAAAGAAAATCATGGCCAGGGACCACGTTGTGAGGTAAATTCAGTACACTCTACCCACCAGCACTGGTCACGATAATCATCAAGGCCAGCCAAGGTTTACGATCACGAGAATCTAGAACATTTCGAAGTTGTTGTTGGATTACAGGGAGCGTAAAGGAAGATGGAAAATTCTTTCTCGAAAGCATTTTTAACTTCCCGGGCCATGGGCGCACACGTGTGTACGCGCATTGAAGGGGAGGGAGTCCATTTTTCAGTTGCTTTGCGTGTCCCCCTTTTTAAGCTTTGCGAGGCATGTTTTTCGCGACTAAAAATAGCTGGAAATCGTTGTTGCCCTGTGCGCGTACTGAGGGTAAGTTGGTGTTGCGTTCTGATAGTCTAGGAGCGGACGATATGCGGTTGCGGTTGCGTTTTGTTGTCCCGCCAGTAAACCGGTGCCCAGACGCATTACAGCTGGGCGGGGATTATGAATGTGTTCGTTTGTTTGGACAATGCTCCGCACACGGTCTTCTTATGGCTATCGCGCTGTCTGAATAAACCGATACGAAGTTTATGAAGCGATGCCTTAGAAGGGGAACAGTTGGCAAGAGTTATAAAAGAGTTATAGGAATAAAATTAAATTAAAAAAAAATAGACAGACGTGTCTGTCTGTCCGTCCTTCAGAAGTACTCTTGCTTTAGTGAGAGCTGTAAGACAACAAAGTTGCACTCTAACAAGCAAGGAATTGTACTGCCAACAATTAAAAGCATTAATTTAATGTTTCTGTGTACTTGATCTCCCGATCTTGCGTACATGAAGCGAAACAAGAAACGATCGACGGTACGGAAAACATAAACCTCGAACCTGATTAGAGCTGATTTTACTACACCAACTCTACCCGACCCTGTGTGTCCCAGTTTTCTGAGACAGGCGACACAATTCCATTAAAAAAAAAACACCAGAAACCTTCAGCTGTAGCTAGAGGCCTACCAAAACTGTTGTGGGCGAACCTTAGCCTCCGGACAAACCGAGAAGCCACCAGCTGAGGGTAGTTTTCGTTGTGAATATCTTGACGGTGGATCAAGACGCTACCCTACTGGCATTTGACTCGCACCAACTCAGCTCGAACCACCGGAAATGTGTGGGAAACGTTTGGAACTTTGCGTAATCTTCTCACTCGTGGCTATAAAGACTCACTTGTAACAGCTTCCGAAAGACCGGGGGACACCAAACACAACACACCGTCGTGCCGTTGCACGTGAGACCGAATCATCAGCAAGCAAGCGGTAGAGATCTTGTAGGACCAGACTGCTGTTACTGCTCCCTTGTGTCACACACGCGCGCTCGTCCTCGCACACCTTTTCTCTGTGAAAACGGTCGGGCCCGGTGAAGGTCGTCTACTAGTACGCTACCCCGCTCTACACCAGCGAGACGTCATCGATAATCGCCTCGTGCGTGTAAAGTGCGTGTGCGACACCGTGTCACATGTGTCTCTCGTTCGTTGCGTTCAAACACGCGCACTCACTTGTGAAGATTTCTCCTACAGTAGGGTTCACAGAAAATTCTAACACCCAACTCGCGAAATTTGAAATTTGCAAAAGGCACACACACACACACGCTCGTACGCAGCTCAACACGAGAGGAACGCACGTTTTTTCGCGCGCGTGTTCATCGACACCACAGACCGAAAACGTTCTGAACCTGCGAAAAACGCGGAGCTCGATCGCAACTACACGTCGCCGCTGACGCCGACGATGCGAATGTGAGCGAATGGTCCGCGAAGGTGTTGCGTGTACTAAACGCCGCTCCCTCCACCGTGGTGTATTTTGTGCCCAAGGATGACGGTATGATTGACGATCGATCAAAAGAGCAAGAAAGCGAGCGAGCGCCGTGCAATGCTGGTGAGCGGAGTTGCCGTGAGCGTGATCGCTGTTTGGGGATCTCCCACCGACTGGTTTTGTTTTATGTTGAAATGGAAATTACTCCACTTTGGTGGCAGAAATTACTCTCTTTCTAGGTAGAAATGTGTGCATTTTGTACAGTCCGAACTTAAAGTAAAGAGATCCAATATAATAATTGGGTCGGCAGGTTAGACTTTGTTTGTTGGGCCGACGACGGGCCGTTTATCAGCCTGAGTAAATTAAAATTAAATTTGCCTCGACGTGCATAAAGAAACGCTTCCCTCCCAACCGATGATATATGGGCGATCGTTGGCATGGGGTTTGTATGCGGATTCGTTGATTGAATTTCATTCTTTCCAACACGATACACGATACGGACGGGCAAATTGATCTTCTCCCTTTGATAGCGTTTTGTTGATTGGCGCGGAATGCACCATAAGCGCAATGGCAACTGTTGCGATCGTGCACCGATCTTCCAAACAGTGCACGTAATATGTTGCATACTTATGGAGAAGAAATCTATTTTTAAAAACGGATCAGAACTTCCAAGAATCACCCGGCAGTTCCCATCCAATTGGGCGGCAATAAAATCCTAATTTTTCTCACTCGCAAACCATGTGCTTCACCCCAAGTGCTGTTAGCTATTACTTAACGACACGATCATAAAAACAGTGCTAGAAAAGTGTGTCCCATTTGAACGGGAGCAATTTGTTTAAATTACCACGCACACGTCCCATCGAACCTCGAACACATAAAGGCCGACAGCCAGTCAAATAGGTCTGTCACTGTGCGTTCCGACAAAAAAACAAAAACATGTGTTCCGAAAGTGTATGTACCAGGCGCCCCCTTCCGGCAGGGGGTAGAAGTTGGAGATGAAAAGCATCTACTCCTCACCGGCCATAAATATGCATTAAGGAGCCTGGTGTGGCTACAATTATTGCCGCACAACTCTCTACGCTCGCCCTCGCATCGTAAAGCGTTGAGGTATGGGACAAAACTGTGTCGAATTGATAATTATTATGCTGCATATGGACGCTCCTGGTGGTGGTGGTTAGTTCGTTGGGTCGGAGTTTTTCTTTTGCGAGTACACTTTTAATGCCCCGAATGCATCACGCCCGTTTCAATGGACCCCGTTTAAACGCATTTACATTTTAATTGCACACACACTGAGACGGATCGCTCGGTTGGAGCCATTCGTTCCCCCCCCCCCCCCCCCAGAGCAGGTCATATTTTGAAATATTTTCGAAGGCATCAAACAGGTCCTTGTTGTGCGGTTAAGAAAAATGCACAGCTTCGAGGTGTGATTAGGTTGGAAGGTGACAGAAATCGAAATTGATCGATTGACAACAATTGCACCACGGGCTGGACAGTTTGATTGGGGTAGGTTGGGGAGTTTACCTTGTACATTGCACACAGGAACACAGGCGGTTTGAATAAGGTTTTTGTCTACTCAGCATGAATTAATGAGCGAGTAAGGGAAGTTTTTTTTTATTCTTTGTGGGGTATGGCAGCACATGATGGGAAAAAGCATCAGCTGATTGCAATATCCCTTTTTCTGACAACCGGCTACCCGAGTAATCAGCAACTTTGGTGGACAACAACTTAAAAAATATAAACAAAAATATGTCTTAACAAATCACGTTAATTTTGAAAAATCATAAGTTGAAGATTACTTTGAATTAAGGCGACATATTTTAGCAAATGGAAAGAAGTAGAGTTAAATTATCTTTCATCAGAATATTCCATCAATATTGGATGACGTGTAAAATAGTTATATGTCTTCAAAGTTGCTGATTACTGGGAACCAGGTGGGCTGAAATATGAAGGTTGCGACAACAGTTTGATCAACTGTCCCAAAAGTTTTGGGCCAATTCTCCAAAGCGTTTGACAGTTTACTATTGCCGCAACATGGCAGATGAAATCACAATTGCAGCACGTCGTTCCGTACAATCAACCCAGCAGCTTGGTATATAGGCTCATACACAATAGAGCTGCTTGACTGTTTGAAATGATGTGGTCCAATTGTGATATCATCTGAAGACACCTTTTCTCTTGAATGTCGAAACATTTTCATATCCACTGACACTTCTATCCTATCATGGTACCATAAAATCTTGCGAAATCATCTGAAAACCCCCGGCGTAAAACGAAGGCAAGGTAGGTTTATCAGTTAAAGCACCCGTAAAACAAAACTTCCCCAAAATGAGGCTACTGCAATTTTTACCCAACAAATTTTACAAAAACGAGGTCAAAGTTAAGGCTGATTACTCTAGAACGCTTTTATGCCAATGCATTTCGGTTTTCTCGAACAATTTGCTACTCCAAAAGCAGTTGTGTTTTGTTTTCTGTTTTGCCAAACAGCAGAAAAGCAAAAACATAACAATCCCAACCATGTTTACTATATTGTTTACGTTACACTGGCGGGTGCATTTTCTTCCGGTACGATCCCCGATGGTTTTGGGTTTCACTTGGGGCTGGGAAGTGTAGTTGTCGACTGATATTTGTATTTTTGTTCTTGTTACGCTACCAAGTGAGCTCATGATGGTATGGTCGTGATCATCATTAATGATTTGTTTCAGTTTTTTAAACGGGAAGAGAAAACAAATATTTTCATTGACACTTATGCCGTGCGCTGTAGTTTTGAATGGCACGAAAATAATAATAAAAACATTACAGCGACAAAACAATCGGTTGCAAACCAATTCGCCAGTGCTGCATGTGTTTTGTATAGCGTGATAATGCGCGTAGTTCCTATCTCCCATATGGTCTAGTGGCTAGGATATCTGGCTTTCACCCAGAAGGCCCGGGTTCGATTCCCGGTATGGGAAAGATGAGTTTTTTTGCCATTTTCTTTTTGTGTAGTGTTGAGAATTTCGTTCCAAGCCTATTTGAGCCTAAGTTCAAAGAAAACCACAAAGGTAGATTTTTGCATCTGTATTTTAAAGGGAAAAGCAAATGATAGGGTGCGGCGAATCAGCTTTAAAGAATAGCGCTAACGAATATGAAATCACCAGCAAAAAATAGATACAGAATCAGCAAAAACAGTTATAGAAGCGCGTGCCATTGATATGGAATATGAAATATGAAATATGACAGGCGGTTTAAATGCACGTTGTATATTAGCCGGTTGAAAAGTTGAAATATGTAGAAAAGCTTCTTAACATCTTTGTTAATCAACTTTTAGATTTAAGCTCTCCAACCGACTAATATATACCCAGCATATAAACCGACTGTCATATTTCATATTCCATATCAATGGCACGCGCTTCTATATCTATTTTGACTGATTCGCTAATGTATTGGGAAGGGTATCATATTACCTTGCTGTATTCTCTAAAGTGGACTTGCCACACCGTATCATTTCCGTTTCCCTGTATTGCTGGGTAGACGAAAAGACTAGACTTACAACACCTGCACAGACCGACACTGAGCCTTTCTTATCACCAAGGATTTCCTTTTCGCTACACACTAATTCTAGCAGGTCGTAGAAATAAAGCGAATATTTCTGGTCATCATGAACCGTCAAATCGGACATAACACACACAAACCTCACTGTTCTACATTTTGTACAATCACTGCTTTCAATTTATGTATATATTTTCTTGTGTATATATTGTTTTTTTTGTGTGTTTTCTGTTTTTCTGATACATACGAATGTCGGTCCGGGAGTACACCCTCACGACTGTATTTATGTGTGTATGTATGTGTTTGTGAGTGAGTAGTAGTGTTGTATGAGTATTCTCCGCTAGCATCCTTTTCGATTTTTTTTTTCTAAACTGATCTTGTGTGCTCTCGATCGTTTTAGTTCCAGCGTTTCTTCCACCTATATCACTATGTCTCACTATACAAATATATACACTGATACGGGTGTTACGGTTTTCCTCTTTTACGGATGCGAATACAAATGTGTTTTTCTTGTGTTTATGTGTGTGTGTGTGTTTCTTTTTATGTGTCAAATTTTGCATAATTTTTCGTTGGCCTTGTTATCAGTTATCCGAAATGGGTGTCCATTTTTTTTTTGTCCAATTTCCAGAGTTCGTTATTCGCTCACGAATAGTTGTGTTTTCCTTTCCCTTTTGTTCCAAATGCTTCACACCAATCTTACAGTTTTACAAATCTTGCATATAAAATTGCCTTTCTTTATAACAGCCTTTCGTTAGCTGGTTCTTACTTCATGTTTCCCAAATGGATATAGCTTTATACACAGAGTGAGCGTGAGAGGTTTGTGTTTTTAAATATTGGATTTAGGGGTTTTCCCTTAGTTCCTTCACTCGTCACTACCGGATCATATTTTCCATTACAGCATCCGTCAACAATCACAATTTATTATTTACATAGTACACGATAAGTTGTAGCACAGGGCAGTAAATAGTGTCCTGTTTTGGTTTGCTTCTGTCCAATGTAATAATGCTTTACTACTGATGATCACGTCTTACACTTCAAATTTCCCAACGTAACGGAAAACCTTTTGGTTTTGTTTTCAACCAGTTATACCACAAACAAATCTCTCATTTTGGTGGAAGAAGTCTGAAACACATTATTTCATTTAAATGTTTGTTGCTGCTTTGGGAGGAAGGTTTTGTATATAATACTATTGCGCTCTCCCATCGATCCGTGGATACTACTCTTATTACTTATTATCTCACGCTAAAGTGCTGTTCCTATTTTTTTCCCCGTACAAAACGTTATCTGTAAACCTGTGTGTGTCCACTAAACCTGGCTTGCTGGTTGGCTGGTTGGTTGGTTGGCTGGTGCTGCTTTGGTTGTTTCTGAAACCGAAAGTGTTCCATGTTTTGCTTCCTTTTCTTTTGGGGAGGAGATGGTTGATGAGTTGATATATCGGACAAAATGGGTTCCATTTTTCAAAAAGAAAAGTTTCTTTTTTCTTCTCTCTTCCTGCATGTTTTCTGTTCTGTGCCTTTTTCGGTGATTGTATTTGCACATACTCGAACTGGTGTATGTTTTTTTAAACACAAAAGAGTTCACATAAAAGGGCAGTCAAGTTTTTAAAGATTCGAGATTTGGAATAGTTTGTTCATTTGCTGTTAAAAATCGTTTTGAAAGCATAAAAAGAACAGCGTAACACTTTCGAGCATTAGATCGTGATCGTGAGAACGTTTTTCTAGTTGAACAATAGCGCACAAACACGTTACTCTAGTTACTGAAGCACAAGCAAAACTACTATCTGCTTTAAGAAGACTAGAAAGTTCTGAGATAGTGTCTACGCCCCGCACAGTAACATATAGGGAGCAACGTTTTGTGATGTTGAGCCCCCGCTTTTGGTAAAGACTATTAAAGGGTGGACATCTTTTTGGCCCGTTATAGTGTGCCTTTTGCGATGATTTCCATTACAATTTAAACATATGTTTTTGTTTTTTGCTTTTGCTTTGCTGATTACACGTACACGCTTGTGTTTACAATTTGTGTGCAAGAACAACTGGTATATGCTTTTTTCTTAAAGTTTTGCTTGACTACATACACAGTAATGCTGGTTTGCTAACTTCAGTGTTGAGTTGTCTTATACTTTTGTTTGCAATTACTTGTAAATGCATTAACCACTCGAACCAAAATGACACGATATCACACACACACATGCACGCACGCATACACACAGTTTTGGGGGTTTTAAATTTAGGTTTCAATTATACCGCACACCGGAAGTTAATTATTAGTTACACGATTACGATATATCTTGCGCTCATTTTGCTTTCATCATTGGCTTTACACGGCAACCAGGTGTTAAATTCGTCCGGACAGAATTTTCACATTGTACCATATAAGTTTCAAATCTTTCCCACAGGCTCATACGAAAAAAACTGTGAGACTAATTCAAAACTGTATGGGAAACCTTCGAAAGCTGTAGGAAAGATTCAAACCTATCTGGGAAATTCATCCAAAACTTCCAGATTACCGCGCACTATTCTGCTCTCATTACTTAAACGTTAATTATTGTATGTTTGCTGCTACTAGGCTCCTCCTCATCGTACCCCACACAATGTTCTATACGGACGACGGTAATACGAGGCTACCGATTTTCTCTTTGATTTTCAAATCTCCTTCCACTAAATGCATTTTTCTGGTACCGGGATGTGTGTGTCGTGTGTGAATCAAACTGGGTTGTTATGATCTCTTTTTCAACACTTATTAATGTTGGGAAGTTCTTCGATACTGTTATAAGTTTTTGCTTTCTTTTGCTCGCCTTATGGTTCTAATATCGTTCGTTAGCATTCCTTCTATGGGATATACAACTGTGCGTTACACCTGCATTCTTCAAATGGCCCGCATTTAGAAGATGTTTCCGTTTACGTCTTCGCATACACGAACACTTTTACAAAAAAAAAAAACAAAATTACGAAATGCCCCACTTTTGCTACATTTACACCGATTAATTGCAGGAGCACAAACTACATTAAAGCCAACAACTGTGTAAATGCCTTGCGTGTGAGATTGTATGTATTAGTTTGGAAGTATGTGCGTGTCTGTTTGGAAGTTTTGCTCTTCCTCGCACAATAATCATAAAGATTAGACACAACGAAACCATCTCTCATACATTTGAATAAACTTCACACAAGCATATTTGTCCCTTTACATATCCCTCTAGTATGTAAGTGTGCTTTGTTTCCATTGTTATACGAGCAAATTTTAACATACACATGCATATATAAACGTACATACATAGGTTCATATGTCCAATTTTCGTTCGTTATGTTCCTCTATGTGTATATATAGCAAGTGTGTAATAATCTGTACGTCTTTCGCTCTACGTTTGGTTCGAAGCGTAATACATGCTTATTTCTGTATGAGTATGTGTTTCATTTTTCATCAGCATTCGCTCGTCCTTATTATTATCCACCACGTGGTCATTTTTCGCCTCATTTTGCCTGAGTTTGGTATGGTGAAGAGCGTCTGCAACGTGTACAGCAAACAATATGAAACGAAAAGTTGAAAAGAAAGAAGAAAAAATACAATAAAATTATTAGAAAACGAAGCATCAAGAGATAAGACGTTGAAAAGATTATAAAGAAGGAATTTTGCTCTACCAAAAATCCTTTAAACTTACAACAGCACGGCAAAACAAACAAAAATACAAAATTAACGTCATCAATACACCTTCTCTTATCAGTAGTAAAAGTGATATAAACTTAAACGTAAAAAGTAAAAAAAAATATTTTCGTTTCTTTTCTTCTATTTGTGTGTATGTGTTTCTCTCTCTCTCTCTCTCTCTCTCTCTCTCTCTCTCTCTCTCTCCCTCCCTCTCTCTCTCCCTCTATGTTTCGCTTCGCTGACCGCACCTACCACTCAAATCACGCCTACAATCGTTCGTTTTTCCTTATGCTGAGGGGGAGCCTTGAACAAAATTGGCTCTACCGTACGCGATGATCCTTATCAAATATACACATCCTTAAAACCTACTGGCTCCTGCACATCCTTCCGTGTGTCTCGATGTACTTTAACTACGCTCCTTCCACTGCTTTGAGTCTTGTCCCCTTACACATCTTTACAACTAAATCAGTGCTTATGACCACCATTGTTCTCCATGCAGCATCGATCAAGCGGGGTTAAGGACCCTCGGTGATCTTCTTCTTGCCGTGGGTGTGGAGTGTGGTGTGGTGTGCTGGTGTGTTTAAAAGTAGTAGCTTAGATAGTTACAGTTTCGTTTGAGGGAGAGAGCAAAACGATCAAATGCTCAAAAAACAGCTCAAGGGCGATCTTCGATATTTGATACACAGCTTGGCTGCTGCATTCATCAGTTCTGCCACTTTCAAATTTAAGAAAATCTACGCGCACAACATACGCCTCCTTTTAATGAAACACATACTATAATCAGACTCTAGTAGTGGTGTCTTTGCAAATCGTTTAACATTTTTCATAATAAAATGTTTCTTTTTTTCGCGCCACTCATTGCCGTTCGGGCAAACCCCTACGTGCGATTTGTTGTGGTGATCGTAATTGAAAGTAAAACATTGCATATTGTATATTTTTACTAAAAACGGTTGGCAGAGTTCTGGTTTATGAAATTAAATTAAAAAAAAAATCATAACTCTCTTTCAACGCTTCTCTTTTGCTGCTGGATTTGCAGCGCGTTAGTTGCGATTGCCTGGTTGCCATCATCCAGATTCTTATTGCTTCTACTTAACCTTAAACACCGCTTAACACTTTGAACACGTTTGCTAGAGTTTTATAGTGTGTGTGTTTTTTGCGCTTTTTACTTAACATTTTTCTAGCCTTCGTTTCAATTCATCTAGCTCGATCTCTCTTGTTATTTTATTAAAGCGCTACTTGTGTAAATCTTCTCAGTGTTACCATTTCTACTGCCTTTTATCCATGCTTGCTACTCAAGATTGCTACTATCTGTACAAATATGCATGTACCGACGATCATTTTCAGGATGCGATAAAATGCATCGCTACTGTCTATCCTGCTAAAGCAAATCCTGTACATGATTTATTTTATAGGAAAAAAACTAGTTTTTTTAAACAATTTGGAAAACGCAAACTAGTGTGTGTGTGTGTAACTACTGGTGTATGGTGGATTCTGAGAGTGTAAAAGCTGCCACCCATTCCCATAATCTTCTATTTAAAACCGTTATTTCTTATCACTTGCATTGCCCAATTAAACCCGAACCAGCTGGTTTTATGGTGTGTGTTGGGTTTTAAGGGCAAAATTTGTTCTCTTTTTTGTTTGGGAAATTCCTTTCCATCGTTGCTGCTATTTCCCAAAATTTAGGGAACAAGTTCTAAACAAGTTAATGAAAAAAAAAAAAAATGTTTAAACGAACCACTAATAATGAGATCTTATTGAAAGATTTGATTCGCCCACTTCCTCCAGGATGCATTCATCCTGTTTTTTTTCTTCCTTTTTGCTACTGCAGATATTCAAACACTTTGTTTGAATTCCTTTCTCTGACTATACGACCGATCGATAGATCGTTCTTATGCATACCTGCTCGTCTCTTTTTCATATTTTCCACCCCATTCTTTCTCTTTTCTCTTCGTCCTATTTCCTCTCTTCGTTGACACTCGTATTTCTCCTTCGATTTACTAACGCTAACTGAACTTAGAATGTAGTTACATTGCATTAAAAAATAACGCAGCAATAAAGCAAAGAAAAAAAATTGTCGGAAATTTCCTAAACTGAAATCAATCGGATGAAGATTTACTATCCATTCAGACGTTCTATGTACATGTTTGTTGTTTGCCTGCTGCAGCGGGAGTGTCAATCATCATGGCTCGCCTTCCGTATGCCTTTATGCGATCGTAGTGGCCCTTTCACGAAGTGGCTATTAAACTACACAGTAAATCGGTGTATCCCTATTGTTTTTTTTAACCATCGTGCCACACAACTGTGGGCACTTGCGATTTGCGATCGCTTCATGGAACATAACTGGGTTTTTGGTTAGGGCAAAGTCACGATCGTTGGTCGTTTGCGTTAGAATGAAATTAAAGAAATTTTGTAGCATTTGTAAGTCAAGAAATATGAAAGCTTATTTAACAGTATCGAATGGATGGAAATCACACCCAAGCGAACCTAGTATCATCTGCATACATCAGCAATTGGACGTACTTTCTTTTCATTGGTCTTATTTTGTCTACCGCTTTTTCGCGCTCCAATCTCTACCCTTGTGCCCAGATGTTGCATTCGTTTATGGAACACATTTTCCTGCCCCACCTTTTGATCGTTAGCAATTGCATTCAAATGTGTGCCGTTCCGCTAGATACAACCGATACCGAACCTATAAAATACTGTTCCTATACTTTGTGAGGAAAATGGTCATATTGGCGGATAGTTTGTTTGGTTCCTTCCTGTTGCCCTCCACTGCCGGCAACCACACACACTAATCTAGCAACAAGAGATACGCTCCGATCTAACCGATATGCCTAAATATGGATGTCAATTTTGCACTCGTCGTCCCAACAAAGCGAAACACTCAATTTTAGCCATTAGAGCCGTTTTCCTCTTTCACCGATTCGTTGATTTGGGTTGCATAGTTCTCACAGCGTTCCATTTTATGCGGCCATTGCTTCATTATGTCATTCCCATTGGTGCGGCGATGGTGGCAGTTCTGATGGATGGGCTACGGTTGAGCTACACGGTCAGTCAGACAGTCAGTCAAATGGTGGAATAAGGGATGGTACATGAAGAACAGGGGGAGAAGAAAAGAAAATTAAATAAGTACAATGTGTAAACAAAAGTTTGGCAGTGGTATATGTAATAATTTGATGTACAACTATGATTTTGTTTACGGTTGATGTAAAAGGTAAAACTTATAGCTGAATTAGTAAGGCACATGCCAATAAAAAAACATTAAAACAAGGGAAATTAAAATGAGATGAAACAATCATCAGGGGTTTTTGTTTGGAAATTTTGATTTTTTTTCACATACAAAACGACACAATCACGTGGGGTAGAGGGTGATGCTTATCTTATAGAGCAAATTGGATACTTTAATAGCAAGGCTATTCAGCTAAATGATCTCGAGAGAGATAGAGAGAGCGCATAATGCGAGTAGAAATCATTCACGATCAACAAAATAAACGTGTGCATATAGGAACCGAAAGGAGAAAAAAAAGGTCAACGTCACAAATAATGCTCATGCTTTTCTCTTTTTTTTTCCTCTTGTTTTGTTTCTATCGGTGGCATTTAGAGACTTGGAAAAGGAAAAGATTAATTAACGCAAGCATTTGGGCAAAAGAAAGGCATTGGATTTTTTTTTTGGCGGAAAAAGAAACAGGCGCACTCATCAGGCACAGCGTTTGTGTAAACTTGAGTTGTTGGTCAAGCGGATTTCATTTGGGGCTGCTGGTTGAACAGAGTTCAGGTAGTTTTATTGTTATTTTATTAAAAGAACTTTAGTGATAGAGACAGAAAGACGATTTATACTTTTTGGTTTAATGTGAAAAAATAAAACAAAACATAAAAGGTAAACAATTTTGCCGTAGATATAGTTTTTTGATTTTTGTTTTGGTGACGAATGTGGAATATTAGCGGTATAAAGAAGTGGAGTTGGTGAGAGAGTTGGTTTTTTTTTTTGTTGTTGCGAAACGTTCCATTCCATTATCCCTGCTGAGCTTGTAGCATGTGGCAGGAACACAATCGTGGAAGGGTTGGGCTTCGTGGGGTGGTTTAAGGAAAATTGAGGTTTTGTGGAGGGTTTAGTTTACTTCTTGTTTTTAAATCAGCGGAAGCTTGCATACATTCTTATAGAGAAGTGTGTGAGGCGAGCGGTAGAATAGCAAAAGCGTTAAACTATCACAGGTCGCGAAGCATATATGGACAACTGGGCACTGGTGTGTGTTTGTATGTTTATGAAATAAGTGTGTATGCTTGTGAGTGGAAGATGTATTAGACAGAATGAGATATGAATTTTTATTATCAAAACTGATTTTTTTAAGGGTATCTGATCATCTCTTCAGAAGTCGTGGTTTAATTCATTTCTTTAAAAGGTTTCTTGTAAACGCTTCTTTTGTACAAGAGCAATATATCTAACGAGCAAGAAACATTCATTTTCTAAACACACAAGAAACTGTAACAAACGAAACAAGTTTTGTCAGGGAAACATAACAAGTGTGCATTTAAAATAATTGAATAGTTCATCGAAAAACTAAAGAAAATAACAAAAAAAAATTTTTTATCTAATTTGCTGGACAGATGAACCTAGACGTTAAACAGAATTTTCAAAAAGAATACCAAAAAATTAATCATAACCACAACTAATACAAGAGAGAACAAAAAGCCTGAAGAAGAGGACATCATCGAAACTAGCAGTTAGTCGTAAAAGATAACAGGATCGTAACAGAACATTGATAAAAGTCATTCGAAGAAAATGAGGTGAAAACACATGAAAAGAAAGCACGAACGAAAAAAAAGCGAAGAACGCTATGATAAAAATGTCGAGAATAGAATGTGTATTATTGATGCAAACATTGAAACAAGGCTCTCCCGGGCACCGGTAGAGAAAGTATATGAACATGAAATATGAAATGGTTAATTTTAAAAAAAGGTAAAGAGAAGATATAGACTATAGTGCGGAGTGCAGTAAATTTATATTATACACACACAGACACACAAACACACCTATTTGCGAGAAATGCGATGTCTAGTGGAAGGATTTGAAGAACGGCTCATGTTTGGGGGGGAGGGGGGGAGGACTTTTCCGTATTCTTCCCATCCCATCCGCCATTCAGCAGTTCCTTCCCAGATGCCCCCGGATCCGTCGAGTCTGTGTCCACCAACACAGCAAAGTACAGGTGGATGTGCATTGAGTGACTGACGCCATAGTGAACCAGAAGGTATCGCCTATTTTACGATAATCCCCAAATAAGGAGAAAGACGTGCGGAAGAAGACGTGTAAAACACGGATCGGCATCAACAAAGGTGCATTTTGTGGTTATTATTGTGACCGATGGTAAGTGGAGTTGGTTGATCTAGATTTTGTATTCTTTCTCCCGCCGGTTTCTCGTCCAAAAAGGGTCGCTTCTTTGCAGACACCTTGCAATCGCCTGAATCAGAACGGTGTACACCCGGTGGTGGTGCGAGTCGTGGGGAGGTTGAGTGATGGTTAGGACCATTCGTCTAGATTTGTTGCTGGCGGATTTTCGTCATGATGCAATGGTGTAACAAATCATAATGACAATGGCGTGCACAAAACGGGACCACCACACTTCCGCTTATGAAATGCAGCCGTGCAAATAATTTTGGACTTTGGTTTTGTGTTTGCTTTCGTCCGGCCGAGATTGCTGTGCTCACACTTGACATTCTTTATCAGGCTTTTATCGACACACACACACACACACGCGCAAACATATCCAGGTTGCATATTTTGGGCCAAAAGTGCTATCGCTTTTTGCGTCGGAAATATGGTGAACAAAAACGTCAGACACACACTACATAACTACAACGTTGGCGTGTAGCTTCGGTACGATGGAGGCGCCTAATATCTCGTTCTTCCACTGCGTGTGCTTGAGTATATATTGTAGAGCGTACAATAAATCAGCGTACCATCACCCCGTTTAACATCCACGTCCCATTCGCGGGATTACGCTACCACCGGCGCATCGGTTTATTCCACCTGCTTGCTACTGATGATGATTGGATGATGGTGATATGTGATGATTATTGCTGTTGTCAAACGAAACACAATGGCAAAACGTGAGCTTCGATAAACGGACGATAGTTTAAGTAACAAAAATTAAAGAACAATAGGTGAAAAGGGAAGGAGCGAAGAGAACAGAGAGACAGAGCCAAACTGGGACTGGGAATGTGGACCAAATCAGGCTGGGAAGAATAGTGTGGAAGAGAGGAAACCGATAAATTCCTGATTCTGTTTGGATAAGATAACCTGGAACCTTAGGTGGAACTGGAAGAAGCAATTTTGTAATATATTTTTGATAAAGGAATGTCCGAAAAAAGGGGGAAGCGAGAGAACGCATAAAAAACTTCAAAAACATCGCTCATAAGACATTGACATTGCTGTTGCCGATGTCTTATGTGGAGCATTCATCCTTTTGCTTTCTTTTCGTCTTCCAGTTCCTTAGAGCCGATTACTAATATTCCACATTCGTCGCAGCTTAAATAGTAGTAAACATGTCAAAAATTTAATTTTTCTCCTAAAAATAGAGTTCAAAAAATTAAAAAAAAAATCGAGGCACAGTGGTACTTTGTTTCCTAAGGAAAATCCTCACACTATCGAAAACCCGGATTATCAGTAGATCGCACAAAAGTATTATTTACGAATGTGAGCAAAAAACAAAGATCTGTTCTCTATTATTACAAGATTGTAAGTACCCAACCGGTTTTGATACTTTGCCGAATGTATTTTTGCTTTTTTTTTCGAAGGAAAGGATGTAGTTTGCAAAAAGTAGTGTTCTAAATATGAATGAAACGTAACTTAAAACGAACGCATCGACCGACGAGGACACGCAGGTTGCAGTGTTGGGGATACCGGTTACTTACCTAGCGAACGATTTGAATGCAGCGCTTTGGGGATTTATACAGAGTGGGACGCGGCCCGTTTGTAGCTGTTCGGCAATGAATTTGTGCATTTCCTCTGTTTTTTTTTTTTTTGGGGAAATAAAAATACAAAAGAACAATCGTATGAATTAGACATAAGTTCTTGACATTAGCCGTGGTTATCCCTTACCTTTCACTTGCTGCACTGAGGTTAGCTTGCGTTCCCAGAGGTCATCAAATGCTTGTGTTGCCGATGGCTCAAATTCTCCAGTATATTGACGCATGCCGGCGGATGTGGTGTAACAGCACTTACACATGCAGGAATGGTAACGAAGTCGACCCTCGTCGACGTACGGATGTGCTAGCGCATCGATTACGGATATTCTTTTGTCCTGTAAATTTGGGTGGAAAAAAAATTTGGAGAGTGTGAGAATGCTGGAATTTATCGGGAACTAAAGATGACATATTTATGTTGTTGTTAAAAAAATGTTTTAATAGTACATTTAAGTAGCAATTTTTATTAAAAATTATCGCACTCGATGATAAAATTTTGCTAATCGTTTCATAGTGCAAATACGGCAAGACACGTGATGCGGGCAAAAAACAATGAACCTTCGAATGACGGAACGCACTCTTACGTAGCGTAGAAGTACGCAATTCACCTCGGAATCACCATCATCGGCACAAAGAATGGGCTCAGTCGCACGCTGTTTGCTGTCAATTACACTATCAACTCACACCACATTATCCTGATACACGTGCCTTCACCGCCGTGTTTATGACGCTGCAGTGAACAAATACAAACAATCGATTCCTGGCAATTTGCACGCAACTTCCACGATATATGCCAAGGTTTTTTGTTTTTTTTTTTTTGCGCAGAGTCTAGCTATATCGACTATAAAGATGTAATATTGAATCCACCCAAATGACTTTTTCCTTTGTTTGAAAATTAATTTTAGCATACTTTTTTGTTTTTTTCCCTTTTCCTCCCGTTCAGTAGAGAGTGAGGACCAAAATACTTACCGGATCGAAGACAAGCATTTGGCAGAGCAGATGTACGGCTTCGTGTGTGGCATGGGTACTCAACGTGTACAGTGCGGTCAGTGACCGAGGCTTCGGTGCCCTCCGTAGCATGTGGCTTCTGGCGCCCTCGCAAGCATGCCGCATATCCTCCAGCGATGGCGTACCGAGCAGTTCGGTGATCAGTTCAAGCTGGAAGCAAGCGTGAAGAAATAAAGCCAACGATTATTAGACAGCCCGAAACGAGACCGAACGGCATTAGGTTACACGGCTCGCACGGCTCGTTATGCGATCGAACATACCTGCTGCACGGGACTTTGTGCCTGGAAGAGAATGCGCCGTCCGAGCAGCTCGCCGAAGATGCAACCCACCGACCACACGTCGACGGCGGCCGAGTAATGGCGGGCGCCCATCAGAATTTCCGGCGCACGGTAGTACTGTGTGACGACTTCCTGTGTCATGTGCTTCGATTGATCCGGTTCCTCCACGCGCGCCAGTCCAAAATCACAAATCTAAAACCAATCACCAACCGAAAAACGGGGAACAGCATGATGAGACGAGACACTACACTAGCCGGGAACCGTTTAAACAACGTACCTTCAGAACACAGTTACTGTTTACCAGCAGGTTGCCGGGCTTAATGTCCCGGTGTAGGATGCGTGCCGAGTGGAGATATTTCAGGCCGCGCAGGATTTGGTACAGGAACACTTTGATGTGGTCAGCGGACAGGTGCTGCGGTGAAACGATGATTTTGTGCAGATCTGACTGGAGCAGTTCCGTAATCACGTAGCTGTTTGGTTCGTGACAAGCGGATTAAGGAAAATTTGATCGACAATGATATGCAACGATAAAGAATTTGAACCATTCTTTTTTGGGTCGAGAAGGGGATTTTATTCCCGATGTCTGCAAACTTTGAACATCGTATTTATCGTCTACCACGTACAAGGCATCGTGATGTCATACGTTGAGTTTGTTGAACAGAGAGTTAAGTCCGCATGCACAACCATGCTAAGCGTCTCTCGAATAAAGGACGTAACAACGTGTTAACTGCTGTTGAAAGTTTAGAAGTGTGTTTTTCGACTGTTAGAGATCTGTTCAAGAATATTTGTCGTCCGATACCGTCGAAAAAAATTAACAAACTACCCCACAAATAACTTTTGATGCTTTGTAGCGCGTCTAATCGGTTTGCAACTCTGTAGGAAAGAATCCAAATCCTTCCCCCATTTTCCAATATCTGTGGTTAACGGTGTGCGTCCTATTCGACATCCGATTGACACGATGCTCAGCATGGTTTGCAATAAAGCTACTAACAAAGGGGATGGCGAAAGTTTATGCGGACGATTATTTTGCTCCCGCAAACTTTCACCGCCTGCACTTCCTATCAAGGACGATGCACGGAACTGACATTCGAGACATTGTTTGTGCGCAAAGAAAGTCTCGCCGATACGTCACGTCGTGTACTGCAAACGTAAACCCTTTTCGTCTGAGTAACATAAGCGAGGGAAGAGCCGCAAGACAAAAAAAAAGAATACATTGAGAGCACATCGGAATAAGGGACTGGCCATCGCTGGCCAAGCCACTATGGAAGACTATGGTAGTAAAGCAGGGATGGCGTAACTTAATGCGCTAGGATTTGTGGTTGTGGGATATGCGATGGGACATTGTGGCAACAATGGTGCAGCAGCAGTCTACTGTTGATACTCCCGCTGTACGAAGAGAGGGAGAGAAACGGGAACAAAGAAATTTTCCAGACATTTTGATCCATCGCCATCTTGCTACTCCTTGCCGGAACGTGCACTCTCCGGGAAAGGACACAACGAATCACAGCGGTTTCAACCCCGAGGGTGTATTACTTGCTTAATTCAACTTGTCCGTTTGCTTAGCGGGACACCCGACTGGTGCACACACACACACACACCCGAGTACTAAATTGCATCCATTAATCAAATGGAAACACAAGTGCTTACGGCTGGACCTGGAGCTGATCGTTTGTTTTGAAATAAGGGAAACCAAACTTCGTCGTGTGTGTGTGTGCTACGTCCGTTTGTCTTCCCCGATCACCCGAGTGGAAATAGCAAGAATTATTACAGAGAATTATTCTTGCTGTTTGTTTATTTTTTGCGAACGAAACATTTTTGCGACACTCCTATAACGAATTTCTTCTTAATTAATTATTTGCGAGCAAAGTCTCATCCTGCGCCCCCTGTTTTTTGTTGATGATTCGCCAGAAATATGCCGATTCGTTTGAAATTCTAGCAGTTTTCAAGGATTCTGCGTCCAAACCGAACAATTCCGAAGAAAATGATGCTCCAAAAGTTCGCGCAATTCGCGCCAAAGCTAGAGTCATTTCACACGTCCTTGATGTAAATAAGCATATTGCCGATGGGAGGACGTAACGCACACACACGCGTTCATGTTTCTCGCTCGTTTCTCTCGTTCTCTCTAGCACACTATGGATGGTGGATGGAGGATGGTTCTCTTTCTCTTGGAGCAGCAGCAGCTCCAATGCTTTCTTGACTACGCCCTGCTGCCGCGACAAATGTCCTTGAACGTTCTCCCCGGGAGTTGGTTGCCGTTTTGCTTCCTCATCCTCACCGCTGGCAAGTATATTTGGGATGGGCCAGAGCCCATGCATAAAATAAAATCGCTATAAAAAGTGGCAAATTCCAGCATCTTCCTTCGGTCAGGGTGGAGTGTCTGGAAGTAGATAGCAGAGGGGACTAGCTTTGTGTGCACAAATTTCTCGCTCTCTCTCTCTCTCACACTCTCTGTTTCCTTTTTCCGTGTAAAACTGGTATAGCTTCGAGTGGAAATTGTGGTGAAAAGTTTGTCAATAAAGTACAAGTGGGGATATTATGCAAAAATCCCTTATCGCTAGCCGGAAACCGAATTCTCGCCCTTTTGGTTTTTATGGATATTTGTTCAGTTATATCTATTTATTTTTATTTATTTTTTGCTCCCGTGTGTCCTTATGGTTCGTAGAAATGCGATGCTTTCCCGAGCGGAGTAAATGCTGCATGAGGTCAAAACGATACCACCGACTATTTCAATTGGGCAGCGGCGCATGGGTTTGTAGTGATAGTCGAGACACGGAATCGTGACTTTTGTGACACTGTGCCCTAGTTTTCGATTCACTTCGATGAAGATGATGCTTTTTCAAATACAGCCACATTCTTACCATCAAATGAGTGAAGGTTAAACATCGAAAGAACTCTAACTGAGGAAGAAACTTGTCACAAATAGGTAGGTTCTCTCCAAAAGATCAACAAAATTTTTGTTATGCAAATGTTTTCGTTGTGTCGAATGCTTCATTAACTGTAGCGGAGTTTGAAATTTACATGAGCAGACAGGCAGGCAACACCGCCCCACCTGTCTGAGCGAACTGATGAATTATTCACAGAGTAGTGTAAAATATAATTCGCATGCTGCTGCTTCTCGAGAAAACTAAGAGATATTCTAAAGCATCAAGGAACACACAAAGTGGTTAAAAAACCGTATTTTAAAATTATGAGCACTACTTGCTTTAAGAGTCATAAGATAGGCGTTAAAGTTGAGCTTAAATGTCCAAAATCTCATCTACTAACTTGGAAAAACAGAACAACTTTTGTGGAGAAATGTGAGATGTCTAAATGAAATCTAAAATCGGAAGCTCCCTCTGTTCGAAAACTTTGGTTTGTACAGACCAAAGTTCATCGAAATCCGTTCATTATGCTTTACGCATAAGCTCATTCGACTAACGATAGCCATTTGCGTTGATTAAACAATTCCATTGCAGTGGTGACGCTTTCTTGTTGTGGGAGAGAACACTCAAAACGGGGTATCATATGGATTTGTAGGTTTCAATTTGAAAAAGGATACATTTCCTGGAAGAAATCTAAATGCGGTGGTTGCAGGATATCCAATGCAGAGAGTACCTGTAAACGAAAAGAAGCAAACATAAAACAACATTAGTAACAGAAAAAAAACTTCCCACAATAATCCATTCAAAGTGCTCTACACTGCGGTACTACTTCTTCCATCCCGGAAGCATTCAAATATGATCCCCGCTATGATACACATTCGTTGCAGCTGGAATACGACCAAACAACTCCCGGTTTCTTTTACCCGTCCGGGGATGGATGACTTTCGTTTCGCCCGGAAATCCCGGGTTATCGATCGGGGCTCGGGCTGGTTGTCGCATTTTGACAGGAACCGTCTGCTGCTTGTCAGAATAAAAGTGCCAAATCGCTTCAACCAAACCGTTTTTGGTTGTTGTTGTTGTGCTTCTCGGGAAGAACCTTACACATTGGCCTTCTTTCGAGCAAGGGAAGCCACTTGTCGGTGCTTTTTGCCGGCACACAGTGATCAGCGCCGGCTGTCAGCGCAACAGTGCTGCAAAAGCATGGCCAAACGATTGGCAAGAAGTTATCTGATAGCTGCTGACTCAGCAAGTACATTGCTCGGGTAGCGTACAACGACCAACTGCGATGACTGCCGGAGCAAGATGCATCGCTGTGGTGCAGTGAGAGGAAGACGACCACACGGTGGTAAAGCTTCCCGGGTGTAGTGGCTGCTAGTGTGAGTCAACCTTCGTTGAACGTCGTGGGAACTTTGACATTAATGCGAAACGCGCCGGGAAGTGGGTGGGGGTGAAATGAATAAGAAGATTTTGGGGAAGGGCAAGGAGTGCGGGAAGTAATACGACACCGATTCGTAGTCTTCGGTTGTGTGTGCGGCGGCTTACGTCGCAGAATCGACTTTGTGCAACGTGCTATTGCATGCTAGTGGGAAGAATCCGGTGCCACTGCTGGGGCACCGAATCGAAAGATCTTGTTTGTCGACATGCAATGCGATTGATGTAAATTTTACATGTCACTTTATGACGCCGTTTTCATCAAATCGTCGACGATTGGAATTCCGGGCAGAGAATCCTGACTATTGGAATCTAATCGTGCAGTATGCGATGAAGTAAAACGGGACAAGATGGGGGCATAAAACGCGTTTATCCAATGTTTTGCTCATTTTATCTATTTCGTACATCTGTTCTGCATAATTCTCCACATTGCATCAAGGTATTTCGAAACAGTTTTCCTTCGAGGTTTCCAAGACCATAGATCTCCTGCTCGGTAGCTCGTTAACGGACGGCATCCTGCATACATGGTTGGCAGTTTTCTCATGCGATTTGTCTTCCATTTTTACGCCGTGCAGCTGAAAAATGACATTTGCGTTTTGGCTCGCAAACTTTGGGGACCATTTGCACGTGCCTCTGCGTAATGGCTGGTGTGGCACAGCTAACGGCAGCCAGCCGCTATCTGCTGAACCAATCGAATCGACTAACCACCACGTCTGTACGTGTAAAAGTAAGCACATGATTTATCAAACAACGTTATGCATAATAAACCCTTTAATCACACCCACTTTTCACTTCCCCGTAGCATACACCTCCCCCCAATGGATGTCGAATGATACCGAAATTCAAACATGCTCTGTGGAGCTATCGGGGACAATGGCCGTACAACACCTTCGGTGCAGTTGCAATCCCAAATGCAACGAATTGTTTGTGTGCACACTAATTGCATTAGTGCGTTCTACCCAAAACGCGGTTTGATCGGATTTATGATACTGTAGTAGCAGCATTTTTTGCTTGTTCGATTTGCATACAAATCTGACCCAGCAGTGTGTGCGCGCGCGAGAACTCGGGATGCAAACCAAAAAACTTGACTCCACAACATTTTTGCCGAAATCTCAAATTTGGTCGCGTGCTTATTCCCTTATGAATAATGGACTTCACAGCTTCTGCCAGCCGCTAAAAATGCGATTTCCATAGCATTATCTCCTCGAAACCCGTACGCGATACATAGAGCCTCCCCCCCCCCCCCCCACCCCCACCCCTTCCTTTGGCTTTCGGACCATTTTTTTAGAACAATGTGCAATTTCCATATTTTTCCCATGCCTAACGCCACTGCTTTTCCGCGGCAGCGAGAGGGAAAAACTGCAACAAAACACGCTCTCCCGCTCCCCGTACACACACACACACACACACACTCATATGCTCCACATAGTACATTTCGTCGCGACCGTTTAGTTGGCCAATTTTATACACTTGGAGACCAACTCGCCTCACACGTTTGGCAGGGTGTTTCTTTTTTGGTTTGGAGTTTGTTTTTGATTTCGGGGAGCTTTTTTTCGCCAAGTCAGGCCAAGTACGTATGCAAAAAATAAAAAATAAAAAAATAGTGTTGCAGTGTTGCGCAAAGCGCACTGCATCCATCCATTCGTGTCTTTTGGGCATGCAAACCAATAGTAGCAGGCAACAACACACAATGGCAACAGGCGCACTATGCTATTCATCTGTCCGGGGCCACCGTAACCTTCTGTATGCACATACACACACATTCGGCATGCATGCATTTATGCAACGCTTAACCTCCCCTCCTCCCCACCTACCTCTCCCTTTCCAACACTCCCCTCTTGTTGTTTAAACCGGTCGGGGATGGGAAAAGTGCGCTAAAAAGCATTCCCTTCGCGCTATGTGCCCTCCGGAAATGGTTTATGATTTATATCGCGGGCTCGCGGAAGGTTTATTAGGCAATCGTTTTTTTTTTTCGCCACCAAACATACACAGCCCGAGCTACGCCGGGCGTGTAGAGATACATGATAAAACAGGCGAAAAATCATACAAATGCTCGCACATATTTAGCTTCATCTCCTGGCTGGAGGGAGACTGGGGTGGGCGCACTGGGGCGGTTACAATACCTCAAGCAACTGTCGTTGCCGCTGCATCTGTGAGCCCTTCGCACACCGTTGTGGTCCTGCTGTGTGCATTGTTGCAGAACAGCTTGGTACGTTGTTTCAACACCCAAAAGCTTCACTATCCAAACACGGGAAGCTTGAAAAAGCTTTTTTTTTTATAATGGGTGTATATTGTGTCCGGAACGTTTCACAATTAATAGTGAGGAAACGAACAGTTGTTGTGTGTGTTTTGGATGCAAGTCATATCATGATTTTAATTATTCTTGTGTGTATAAATTGGAGCGTGGGAACTTAAAGGTTTTTTTTTAGAAAAAAAACGCACATCATATCAGGACTAAAAAAATAAGTTCGTGCTGTTGTCGTACAAGCGTCGTAAATTATTCCATTTTTTTTTTGGTGCAAACTTGCAACACTGCCAGTTTGAAGTGTCATCTTTAGGCAGGTGTAACAAAAAGTAGTTTCCATTATCTTCTAAAATGGCAACACTTGTCCCGAAAAATTTGGGGTTTTTCGCGGAGTTCTACTTCATTACTACTGCTTGAACAAATCGCCTACCGAAAGTCATCGTATATTAGTGCTGCTCTATCGGAAAGAACTTGTCAAAAGTCGTTAGCGCAATTGAAAAGTGGCTTTTTTTAGTTTAACCATTTGTCAAAGTTTGAAAGCTATGGGAATGATCCGCAAGACTGGACGTTGGGTGCCGTACGAACTGCAGCCGAAGAAGCGAAGCGAAACAGCGAAGAAAAACTCGACCACATATGGCAGTACCGGTTAAAAAATATTTAAAAATGTTGAGATGGAATGTCCTACCTTACCCGCCGTGAAGCCCAAACAAGGCACCCTCCTGATTATCATCTTTTCCGATCAATGCAACATGGCCTAACAGAACAGCACTGCTCCAATATTCAAGAAGTAAAAAAATGGATCGTTGAATGCATAGCGCCAAAAGAACCCTCTTTTTTCTCAAAAGGAATTCATAATTTGCCAAAAAGATCGGAAGAAATAATAATCAACGATAGAAAATATTTTGCCAAATTGCCAAGAATTCATAAAAAAAGGTTTCGATTTCAAAAAAAAAAAAACGCCCGAACTTATTTTTAGTCCTAATACGCTCAGGACACGTGTTCAAAAATTACTAAAATTGTGGAGAATTATTTTTATTAAAATAATTGCTCGATTAATTATATAACGACACATTTATTTACCTTCAGAAGCATGCATTTTTTCTCATCGTCTCATAACGTATTAACCTCATTTCAACATGATATCTCTTGCACGAAATTCGTAAGCTTGTCGTGCGTGCGTCATTTCTGTCTAGAACGCCTACAAGCTGCATTAAGGCAGGACGGACATATCTTAAATGCCGAGCTCACGCGCACCATATTGCTACTACCATTTTAGGGAAGCAGCATGTTGTGTGGTCGCAGGTGACGTTAAGCTTCACTTCAGGGCCGCGTACCAACTGGATGGTCCCGTACAAATGGTTCCATTTACAACATGCATCCACCCATATGGGGTGAAGGTTTGTATCATGCAAATGGGACTAAGATGTTTTTTTCTTTCCTTCATGGGACAATCCCAAAAAGCGACAGCAGGAACAGTGAGTGCATCATAAAACTGGTAGGATCTGGCTGCTATTGGTAGCAATAGCAGCCAGATCCTCGGTTCTGTTTCTGGCTTGCGGAGTGATGAATCCGGCACGAAAATAGCGTCTTCCAGTGAGGACGGCTTCTTTTCCGTTTGTAGAACGAATACAAAAGTTTCGCCTCACAGTTGAACCGTTTTCCACATACAAAATTTACGTACGTGACACGGTAGAAAAATTGTGCCTTTAGTGTCGCTGACAAACCCGCGAGGGGTGATTTTCCCGTAGGACTTGTGTTCAAAATCAAGCGCATCAGTAAGTACTGCATTCTTTTAAAAGTACTGCAAAAGGGGAAAGCAAGTGAGGGAAGGCGAATACGAAAGACATGTACTTGTACCATCGATCAATACTGAGAAGAAGCGATTCAGGTCAATCGAAAACGATATTTAATAACTTAACAATGTCCCTAATAATGCAAGCCACAACATAAGGGACCAGTGCAGACGGTGACTCTTTTTCCTTCTTTCTTGGACGCTAATGGCACGCGAGGGTAATTACACCCGAAGAGTCATTAGCGTGGATCCGTAAAGAATTGTTGGGTGTGGGATTAAGCGTAAGGTCCTAACAAACCGTCGGCAGCGTGACAGTGTGCGAAGGAACTACGCAACGAGCACTATAATTTTATTTCTACGTCAGATAACATTCAGATCTCGCTAGAGAATTGATTTATATCCCCCTCACTCAAAAGACCTTCTGTTTCTTTCGGCAATCGAACAGGCGTGTGAATATTGCCAGCTTGTGCTTTTGAACTGTATCTCCAATCGAAACTATTCCTCAAATTGGACTGGAGAAAATAAATTTAATAAGGGTGCAGTTTGTTATCCAGGACAGTCAGACAATTCCTACAATACGGTCGATTGATGTTACAACTATTCGGGAGCATAGCATGAACTTCATCCAATACATCTAGTGATTATTGCATGAGATGGAAGCTTTGTGGTTTCCGTTCGCCTTGCCAAGCCTCCAAGACTCTGAAGCCTTTGATTGGAATTCTTTGCCAACCAAAAACAGTGAGAAGAATGTTACAAAATCAAATTTCTGCTTCCGTTGCATGCTGGAACCGAGCCGGCACCCTTTACCCAATGGAAGCGTTTACTTTCATGTGCTCCGCTTTTTTTCCAAAAGGAATCAATCCAGTAGTTGCTGCATCCGTGGCTTAAACACTCAAACAGAGGCAAAAGCAGTTAATCGATAGCTGTCTATTTTCAGACCGCTAGAATAGCATCTTTACTGTGGTTGGCTCTTTTCATTCGCTCTCAGATTCCTCTCGGCACATCCATTAACCTAGTTCGTGATTCATATTTGATTCGATTCTGTGTGCATGCATGTGTCCCTGCCGAGATTGGCAAGAAGCGAACGCGGGACGGCGAGAGCGAAACGAGTCTCCCTGGAGGGCCACCAATGCTGCTGCCTGCTACGTATTGCAGCACCCCAAAAACATCTCCAAACGATAAAGTGTTACCGGTAGCGCTCGACTGCAATAGCTGCTGATGCACTTTTGCTAAAGTTCATCAATCAATCGTAATGGGTGGATTGGTTTGGTCCATGGAGCTATTCCAGAGCTAATGTTTGCCTAAAACGCACTATACATATTGTTGTGAATTGTAGCTCCCAAAACGATGTTCCAACAGCTGTTGGTTGCCTTACCAGAAAGATAAATTTGTTGCCCCAATTAATGCCAATCACTGCCACATTTTGGGCGATGCTTCCTTCTTCTCCTACGAAGCTTAATATGTACACGGTTGCACTCTATGTTTGCTTCCCAACCCGACGCTCAAACACGTGTTAACTGATAAGAAAAAAAAACATCACGTGTGGACAGCAAGGAAAACAATGTCTCCCAAAAGGAGCATCCCATCTTCGGGGTTAACAAGAATAATATCACTTGCCAAAGTTATCTCGCAGCTTGAAGCGAAGCGACAACACTTTCTAATTAAAAACTTCTTCCACCGCTCACCCAGGCTCAGGGGCTCGTTCAGGCGAAAAACGATACACAGGAAGAGTGTGATGTACACGAAACGACAGCAAAAAATATATGCTTAGCTACTACTGTTCATACTTGCTACTCCCCAAGAGGGATGGATTGCTGCTACTACTACTGCTGTGTTCGCTGCTGCAAGAAGTTTGGTACTTACATTTTCGTGCTTGAAGAAGCAGAGCATCTTGAGCTCCCGGAAAACACGCTTCGAGGACACGAGCGACTGGAACACGTTGGGCAGCTTCTTGAGTGCGACCCGGCGTCCATCACGCGGATCGGTGACAGCCCTGAGGAATGAGAGAGAAAAAATTGTACCGTTAGCATAAATGACCAGTAAGTACGAAATGCATGGAAAACGGTGGAGACGCGCGCGCGCGAGACTTGGATGATTAATTAGAACAAAGCGAGTACACACGGTCTGTTTTCCTGTACGTGTGTCCTTCTTCTCGTTGAGCGCGGTTTAAGAATATGAAGCAAGGCTGATAAATGTTTGCGAAAGAAAAGTTGACACAAGGCGGTGTGGTGCATAAAGTTTTGTTTTTATTTCTTCTGAAGGATAATCTTACCAGAAGAAGACTTCAAGGGGGCGTGTTTTAAGTGAGCTGGAGGCCATTTAAACTAAGCGAACATTTAAAGTGCTTCAAGCAAACTTTCAACGTGGCTTTTTATAGCCAGAACGGTGGGAAAAATTCTTTAAAACCATCCGTAGATTGTGTAATTGTTTCTGCAAGTTTTCCAATTGATATTGGTAACTTTCCCGCACTGAACGAGTGAGTCGTGAGTTGTCATCCGCGTACCTCCATTCTATTTCATGCGAAGAATTGAGCAATCGACACCTTTTCTCAGTATCACGGGCCGTGCATTCCTTCACGACACAACGGCTGACCAAGAAGTATTGAATTCCATCGTCAAACCCCGGCTGCGACAAAACAAGTGCAATCGGTAGAAACGCAAATGATTCGATGCATTCAACCGTACGCCTGGGAGGGGGGGAATGGAAATAATTCAAATGCCACCCCGGTTGGACAACAGGGAGGCCTGGCGTCACACGACTGCTTAATTGGGAATCTTGTAAATTGACAGTTAGATCGTAATGGTCAGATTCCACAGCAATCAAGCGAAGTAGTCAGTCCGAGACTAAACCTCACTTTCTGCAGTGTTTGTTTTCTTTCTTAGTTGTTTGATCTCTCTTTTTTAAAAGCCCCAAACTATGCTTATTGACCATTCAATGACCGCAAAGTGTAGTGTGCTTGGAAGGTGAAGAATTCTTTATAAATTACTTAATAGGATAATGCTGATGGAATTGCAGTTTTAATTCGCAAATCCTTTTGCAGAAAAGAAAATAAACTATCATCGAGAAATTTCAAATCAAACAGGGCCACCCAGTCACTACGCCAGGCATTAAGATCCTGTTCCTGACAGTGCACCTTCCCAGGCACAGGAACCGGCGTGCCAGAGCAGAAAATGAGGCAAATTTTAATTCAATTCAAATCTTGATGCACGTCACTCGTGTCGCTCGCGCGCCTTCTGATAGGTGTGCAGCCACGTCGCTCTGACGTCCGGTATGTTGACGTGCAGGAACTTCCAAACCTCGAAACAGGAGACTCTAGCTATTTCAATGCACCTTCAGCTGCTGCCTTACTTCTGCACGGCACATTTTCACGGCAACGAGCGTATCCGTCTGAGGGATACGGAAAAATTGTTGGAGAGGCTCATTTGTTCAGAACATTAGAACCCACACATGCTGCCCATGGTCGGGCTAGGAATAAAAAGCCGTCAGGACTAAAACAGAGCAAACCAAGCGGGAAGGAGTCAACAACCGTGTGGTAAAACGGGTCGACGCCTCGCCTTGAGAGTCTTCGCCCTCGTCCGACACGGCGCGCCGAGGACGACGCACACACCGCATAGTCTCTAATTTCATTTACACCTTTAATTTTCCTATGAATAGTCATCGTCGGGCGAAAGTGTTGCGTTCATGTTGCGTGTTAGCTTGTAGCTGGCCAACAGCATACAACACCCGGGGCGTTACCGTTCTTTCTATCTTGTTGGAGTTTTTTTTTTTTGCGTTATCCAGCTCAACCTGGTAATTCGAAATATTGTTGAAACGACCATTTCTCGAACCGTTCCAGTTTCGTGCGATGTGGGTGGAGGGAAAATAGACGTCCAAAAAGCGTAGACACGTCAAGCGTCATGATGATGTGTTGTCGGAAGCGTTAGTCACACCATGAAGAAGCAACCTAACCTCACTTATCATATCGTATCATCGGCACGACATTGTGTACTGAACACGATTAGCTTAGCGTTGTTTAGCCACTAATCGAGACCGAAACTACTCCACCTTCACTTGGCACTGCCTTCACGCAACAGAGAAATAAATTGTTTCGAAGATCGGATACAAGTGCGTAGAGCTTCTTCGCTGAACTGCTGATTATCAGCCATCGATACTAGGATCTTTGAAAGGTTAACTATTTTCATCCGTACCAAATGTACGCTACGGGCCACGGTCTAACATGCAAATGCCAGAGGGCACAGGCTGTTGCGGGCCACACGCGTATATGTGTGTACGTAGAAATTCTGAAACAATTTCGTGTAACAAAATAATTAATTTGACTGCCCACCGGAGAACGTGGACAGGAATCAATTCGGTTCGGGGAAGAGTGAGTAAAAATAGTACCCGAAATAAATTGCGTGTTTGATACAGACCGTTATTCAACTGTGAGCAGCATTTCAAGGGAAAACAAAACCCATACAAGATTCTCAGAAGCCTAGAAAAAAGTATTTTTGTAATAATTCGAATTGCAGACACATAAGTTCTGCGCCAGATAAATTAACACAGCGTGTCATCAATTAAGTGTGTTCGGCAATGTTGCGGAGGAACTTTCTCTTTTCGACGTCTGTTCTTCTTGGCTAAACGGCCCCCGTAAAGGTCATGTCAAGTATTTGGATAGTCAAAAGTCCCCGCGCTGCGGATGAACAGTCCCGGATAGGATTTCCAATGGAACACCTAAAGTCGAGGTCTGCAATATCGATATAATTATCAATTAGTTTCACATTACGCCACCATCAGCCTCTAACAAATATTTTTTCAACCCATTTCATCAATCACAAACCCTCTCAAAGATCACCTCGGAGAATCATGCTGCAATAGGAATATATTTGTGTTTCTATTCTGTTGTTCGTCTGTCGTCTCTCTGCTGCTGGACCGTTGAAGGTGACGCCCAGCGACCGAGCACAACCGCAGCAAACTGCAGCGTATAAATTTGTGGAATTGGAATTTGTTATTTTCTTATGCATTTAGCACGCGGCGCGTAATCGTGGCTGTCAGGCCGTTAACGAGGAGACGTTAAAAGTTATGAGCGCTCAACACTGTGGCCTTAGGCTACTGGTGCTGATGCTGCTGCAATGCCACTCGTTGTCATTTTGTGGTACACGCTCTAGCCAACTACGAAGAGCGTCAGAATGTGATGTCTTCAAAGAGATTTTCAGCTTCTCGCCACTAGGGTATTTAGGGTGTATTTCCACTACCCGTGACAACAAAGGAAGGAAAAAGGCAGACAATGTTTGGTTCTCGAAATAAAATAAACCACGCAACTGGTGTAGCCACTTTTTCTGGAGAGAAAGAATTCTTTGCCGACTGCTGTCGGCGAACCCTGTCATCAAGTCCGGACTAGCGTGTCTGGTGGTAAGAGATAAAGCACAACGCACCCATCGTCAGTGGCTAACGACCACCTTCACAGAGAGATTGGAAATGCAACTTCGGAATGGTGACTGTCCGGTTTGCTTTGTTCCTGGTTCCAATCCTTGGACCGGCACCCGGACTGAGCATTCAAGTGGAGGGGATCATAAAAACTATAAAAGATGCATTGCGATGCTTCGTTGATGGCTGGAAAGGAATGGTACTTCTACGCATCTAGAAATTCTATGTTGAGGAGAAGAGGAGTTTACCTGGAAGACTACGATAGAACTCTTAAAATGTATGCATAAAGCTAGCAAAATTCAGAATCAAAAGTTTGAACTTTTTTTTCTAAATTATTTAAATTTCCATTATTCATTCATTAGAAAACGATCTGCCTTTCTCCCGCGCCAATGATTAATGTGTATCAATATCAAGTCAATTTACGCGTTCCAACTCAAGCAACTGTCATTGAAATGCTTCCAAAAATCAATTTATTCTACATTTATTCCTCGCGAATGGCGCTAAGAAATAGATTTGCGTTGCGCGTCTAAGTTACGTCCAAGACGACCGTCCGATGACAAAAAAAACGCATCACAAATAGAAGTGTCTGAGGGTGATTGAACTTACCCACGCTGTCGTCTGCAAACATCGACGCGGGCACGTCATCTCAAGGCGGCGTCCATACAATCGCGAGCGCCGCTAAAATGTGTTCCCTCTCCCGGCTTAACCCAAATGTAAGCCAGACGCAAAACAAAGTCAAAACAGTCCAGACGACAAAATCGAATAATCTCACATCCCCACGACAAACAATGTGACACAACAACGCAACGCGCGTCGTATTCAATCAATCCCTCGTGCCTTGCATGCGTGCGCGCCATTTGGAAAATTCTGATACCGAAAAACACGGGACGTCAATTCTAAGATTTCAACCATCAAATTCGCGGGCAAAGATGGCAAAGGTAAATATGGACGTGTGTGTCTGGTAGCGCGAGGAATGATTTGTTTCCCCAAATGATTGTTTCGAAAGCAGTTTCAGTAGGTCTACTTCCGTAACTTGAACAGCCCGGTCGCAGGCAAATGTTTTGGGGAGTTTGTAAGCGTATGAAAAGAAACAATGACCCATTGCGCTATATTCTAGCGCAAGAATCTAAGCAAAAGAGACCGCGAGTAAGGCACTATTAGGTAAACAAACACAAAAATTGTGGGAGACTTTTGTGAAGCTTGCA